>NC_141874.1:397751957-398054987 GCF_056163025.1 Triticum urartu
TAGTGACACTCTGTTTGTCTATGTATTCACACATGTACTAAGTTTCCGGTTAATACAATTCTAACATGAATAACAAACATTTATCTTGATATAAGGAAATATAGTAACAACTTTATTATTGCCTCTAGGGCATATTTCCTTCAATAATCAGCTAGCGAGCAATAATAAGATATCTCAAACGGCAACATGTTGTCAAAACAACCATGATATAATATGACAATAGTGGTATCTCGCTAGCCCTTTCTGAGACCGCAAAACATAAATGCAGAGCACCTCCACGGTTCAAGAAGCGACTAAACATTGTAATTCATGGTAGAAATGATCCAGTCATGATGCACCCAACATTAGCTACACACAATGCATAAATCATGACAGTTGTGCTCTACTCAGTTTCTAGCGCTTGTTTTAGAGGGTGGTGACACAACATAAAACTAAAGAGATAGTCCCTTCGCAGAGGGAAGCAGTGATTTGCAGAGGTGCGAGAGCTCAATTTTTAAAACAGAGATAAATGATATTTTGAGACATGCACCCTTCTCATTTACTTCACGACCATCAGTTATCAACATCTTCCATGCTAAGCACGCTAGTGGCGGTTCCCAAGCGATAAAAGTAAAGGTTTACCCCCCCCTCCACCATCAATCACACTACATGGCTTGTCCAAAACAACGGGTGCCATCCATACCAACATCTGTCCTGGGGGAGTTTTGTTTAATTATTTGCATTTTTGAGTTCGGGGCTAGGAATCCCTATTACAGCCCATTTTCTCATGCGATGGCGAGTGAATAAACACTAGACCTGAGAATAACATGCTTAGCATGGAAGATATCGACCACCTCCTGTCGTTCCATGAACGATCCAGGCACACAAAAAGGATAAAAAATTTAGAATTTTTTTAGAGGTGCACATGCATATTTACTTGGGACAGCAGGGTAATACCGCATATAGGTAGGTATGGTGGATTCATTTGGAATAACTTTGGGTTAAAGGTGTTTGCTGTACAAGCAGAATTCCCACTTAGTATAGGTGAAGGCTAGCAATTTAGATTGAGAAGCGGCCAGCTAGAGAGCAACAACGATCATAACCATGCATTATGCGTAAGTAACATTGGACACTAGCATGAGTAGGATATGAACACCATGAACATAAATATTATAGAGGCTATGTTGGTTTTGATTCAACTACATGAATGAACATGCACCAAGTCAAGCCACTTAAACATTCAGAGGAGGATACCATATTGTCATACTACATCACAATCATTTTAACGTTATGTTGATATCCAAGATAAGTCATTATTCACTCCTAGCTACTTATGCATGGCATGAGAAACTATAATATCTAATTGTCATTGCAAACATGTTTAATCATAATGGGCTGAAGCCTGGATACTAGGTTAAACATATTTACACAAACATAACAAGTCGAGTTCATACTAGTTTCTCTTGGCCACGGCCAGTTCATCGAATGTCGTCATTATTGCCTTTCACTTGCACGACTGAATGATATGAAAATAATAATAGTGCAAGAGTGCCGTGGACTAAGCTGGAATATGCAAAACATTTTATTCAACAGGAGAAGACAAGGTAAAATGTGCTCTTTATTAGTTCAACAATTATTCATATGAGAGCTACTCAACATTTTCATCGTGGTCTTCTCCTTGGTACAACTCGAATAAAAAGAAAAGAAATTCAGAGAAACACACTGAAATATTTTTGGAGTTTTTGGTTTTCTTCAACAAGCAAATAAAAGGGAAAAGCAAAAACGAGAAAAACTATTTACACGGGAAAGCTCCCAACAAGCAAAAGAAGAATAAGGAAATCTTTTTGGGTTTTCTTTTTAGTACTACTACTAAGCATGCATAGAAACTAAATTAACTACAACTATTTATTTTTGGTTTTTCTAAAGTTTTTCAAACACACAAGAAGAAAGCAAGAAAATAAATCTAAGCATGGATGATACAATGAAAAAGTGTGAACACCGACAAATGAAATAAGTGGACATGAATGTACAGTCGGTGGAAACACGTACTCCCCCAAGCTTAGGATTTTGGCCTAACTTGGTAGTCAATCAGTAGCCTAGAGGGTAGTAGTCGGCGTGGTAGCTCACGGAGGCTCTCGGTGCGGATGCCTCAGCACGCCGTACCGCCACCACTGCTGCATTATGAGCTCGGACCTTTGCTCTAAAGAACAAAATATCTTCCCTTGTTGTTATAATCAAAAAGAGCAGGCGCAGGAAAATATGTGTCCACAATAGATTTTTGGTTAAACATTAGATTGTAAGTGAAATTATCAACTTTTATCTTAAGGATCTTGTGTTCTTTCAAAGTGCCAAAATCTGAATACCGCGTGGGTAGGATAGGATCAAAGGGCAAAGGCGAAACACCCAGCTCTCGTGCTAAATGCGTGGCATAAATTCCACCATAGAACCAACCACTGTTAGCATTGTGCTGAAGTCTACGTGCAACAATCGCTCCAAGGTTATAATTCCTTTCACCAGTGAGAGCGGTGTGAATGAGGCTCTGGCGCACAAAGTATGCTACAGTCTTGCTTGCCTACTATGCATTTCCCATTAAATAATGCAAAATATTGAATTGCAGGAAAGTGAATGCTCTTTATTCTTCATTGTCTCACTCCCCTATTTTCACCGTAGCAAAGGCTAGTCAAGAAAGACTCGAACTCAACCATTGGTGGCTCATCAAGCGAACGCCAAAATGGAAGTTTGCAATGGTAAGCAAAATTCTCCGGTGGGATAGTAAATGGATTATCATAAAGCATAAATGACACCCTAGACTCACGTGGAAAATATTTAAATCCTTTGACAAATGATTCAGTGAGAAGTTGGTGTTGTTCACGCTTATCTGGAAGGTAGGGACCGAGGCCGGCATTGTGAACATTTTACTAAAATTCCTCCTTAATGCCCACACGCACTCTAATTTGCATGATTTGAATGAAACTAACCCCGGACTGACGCTGTTTTCAGCAGAACTACCATGGTGTTGTTTTTGTGCAGAAATAAAAGTTCTCGGAATGGAACGAAACTATGCGAGGATTTTTTGTATAAATAATAAGAATTTCTGCAGCCAAAACCCACCGGAGAGGGGGCCCTGGGTGGGCACAACCCACCAGGGCGTCCCCCCCTCTCATGGCGCGCCCAGGTGAGTTGTACCCACCTGGTGGCCCCGCTGAAGACCCCCTGATACTATAAATTCACATATTTTCAGAAAAAAATCAGGGAGAAGGAATTATTGCGATCCACGAGACGGAGCCACCGCCAAGCCCTGTTCTTCCTCAGGAGGGCAGATCTGGAGTTCGTTTGGGGCTCTGGGGAGGGGGGTCTTCGTTCTTCATCATCACCAACCCTTCTCCATCGCCAATTCCATGATGCTCCCCACCGGGAGTGAGTAATTCCTTCGTAGGCTCGCTGGTCGTTGAGGAATTGGATGAGATTCATCAGGTAATCGAGTTAGTTTTGTTAGGGCTTGATCCCTAGTATCCACTATGTTTTGAGAGTGATGTTGCTATGACATTGCTATGCTTAACGCTTGTCACTTTGGGCCCGAGTGCCATGATTTCAGATCTGAACCGTTTATGTTATCATCATTATATCCATGTTCTAGATCTGATCTTGCAAGTCATAGTCACCTACTACGTGTTATGATCCGGCAACCCCGGAGTGCCAACAACTGGGCCCACTCTCGATGATGACCGTAGTTTGAGGGGTTCATGTATTCACTATGTGTTAATGCTTTATTCCGGTTCTCTATTAAAAGGAGGCCTTAATATCCCTTAGTTTCCAATATGGACCCCGCTGCCATGGGAGGGTAGGACAACAGATGGCATGCAAGTTCTTTTAATAAAGCATGTATGACTATTTACGGAATACATGCCTACATTATATCGATGAACTGGAGCTAGTGTCGTATCGCCCTAGGTTATAACTGTCACATGATGAATATCATCCAACAAGTCACTGATCCAATGCCTATGAATTTATCCTTATTGATCTTGTTGCGTTACTATTGCTATCATCACTATTACACTTGCTACAAACTACTGCTATCACTGTTACTGTTACCGTTGCTGCTGTCACTATTATCAAAACTATCAAACTACTTTGCTACTGATCACTTTGCTACAGATAATTAATCTCCAGGTGTGGTTGAATTGACAACTCAGCTGCTAATACCTTCAAATATTCTTTGGCTCCCCTTGTGTCGAATCTATAAATTTGGGTTGAATACTCTACCCTCGAAAACTGTTGCAATCCCCTATACTTGTGGGTTATCAAGACCTTTTTCTGGCGCCGTTGCCAGGGAGCATAGCTATATTTGTTGAGTCACTTGGGATTATTATCATATTATCACTATGAAGAATCTGAAGGATCCAAAGACTAAGATATTTCCCTCAAGGATGAGGGGAGGTAAGGAACTGCCATCCAGTTATGCTTTAGATTCACCTTCTGTTATGAATAAACTTGCAACACCACCACATGCTATTAATTCTGATATGTCGCAAGCTATTGGTGATGCTACTTCTACTATGAATGATGCTTATGATGATGCTAGTACCTTTCTTGATAATGATGATGTGCCACTTGGTGAATTTCTTGATAAACAAATTGCTAGAGTTATACAACATGATGTTGTTGAATCTGATGATGAGCTTGAAACTGAAACTCTTGCTAGAATTAGCCTTCCTAGATATGAATTTCCTAAGGTACCGGAAGGTTATGTTATGAGTGAAGAAGCAACTAGAGATATTCTAGCTCTTAATGATAGAGATGATCTAGATAAATTACTACAAAAGTATAAAGAAAAATCTCTGAATGCTAGAATGAAATGTGATCCTAAATTTGCTACTTCACCTCTCTTTATTGATGATAAGGATTATGATTTCTCTGTCAACCTAGAGTTGATTACTTTGGTTGAATCTGATCCTTTCCATGGTTATGAAACTGAAACTGTTCTGGCACATCTTACTAAGTTGAATGATATAGCCACCCTTTTTACTCATGGTGAGAAAACTCGTTATTACTTTATTCTCAAATTATTTCCTTTCTCATTAAAGGGTGATGCTAAAGCTTGGTACAATACTGTTGCTCCTGGTTGTGTGCGTAGTCCCCGGGATATGATTTATTACTTCTCTGAAAAATATTTTCCTGCTCATATGAAACAAGCTGCCTTACAGGAAATATTTACCTTTGCTCAAACTAAAGAAGAGAGTCTCCCACAAGCTTGGGGTAGGCTTTGCCAGTTACTTAATGCTTTGCCTGATCATCCTCTAAAGAAAAATGAAATACTTGATATCTTCTATAATGGACTAACCGATGCTTCTAGGGACTTCCTAGATAGGTGTGCTGGTTGTGTTTTCAGGGAACAAACCGTTGGACAAGCTGAAGAAATATTGACTAACATATTAAAAAATTATGATGGTTGGACTATTCCTGAACCACCGCCTAAACCCACTCCAAAGAAGAGGGGTATATTATATCTCAGTCCTGAAGATATGCAAGAGGCAAAGAAATCTATGAAGGAAAAAGGTATTAAAGCTGAGGATATTAAAAATTTACCTCCTATTGAAGAAATACATGGGCTTAATACACCATTAATGCCTAAGGTGGTAGAGGTAAATTCTCTTATTAAGTTCAATGATAATGATAATCCTCACAATATGCATCCTAGTCAATGCCTTTATGAGTTTGAAAACTACATTAGGAAACAAGATCACTTCAGTGCAAATGTTATGAAACAATTGAAATACAATTCTGATATGATTGCTCGCTTGAGTGACTTGTTATTTAGAATATCAAATGGTGTTAGAGGTGTTGGAAAACATGCTTCTATGGTTCAAACTCAGTTAGAACAAGTTGCTAAATCTCAAAGGGAATTCCTGGATGAAATGAATCATAATATGCATGACTTTGCTATTAGAGTTGCAACTAGAGGAGGTAAAATGACTCAGGAACCACTTATCTTGAGGGACACCCTAAAAGAATTGAATAAGATTCACAAAGAGCTAACACTGGTGGACCTACTTCTTCTAGAAAGAAAAAGAAAAAATGATAGGACTTTGCACACTTCTAGTGAACCTGAAATAGAAAAACCTCCTCATAATAGTAATGAAGTTTCTATCTCTGATGCTGATATTCAATCTGGTAATGAACACTCACCTAATGATAATAAAAAAGATAATGATGAGGTTCATGAAGACTCTCAACCAACCAATGAAAAAGAACCAAACAATGATGTTGAGATAGAACCACCTGTTGATCTTGATAACCCACAACCTAAAAATAAAAGATATGACAAAAGATACGTTGTGGCTAGAAAACACGGTAAAGAAAGAGAACCACGGGTTCAAAACCTATGTCTTTTCCACCCAAGTCAAATAAAAAGAATGATGATGAAGAATTTGAACGCTTTGCTGAAATGCTGAGGCCAGTCTTTTTGCGTACTCGCTTAACTAATATCTTGAAAATGTCTCCATATGCAAAGTATATGAAAGTCTTCATCACAAATAAGAGAAAAATACCGGGAGCTGAAACCACCACTATGCTTGCTAATTACACTTTTAAAGATGGAGTACCTAAAAAACTTGGAGATCCGGGAATACCAACTATACCTTGCTCTATCAAAAAGAATTTTGTGAAAACTGCTTTGTGTGATTTAGGAGCTGGTGTTAGTGTTATACCTTTCTCTTTATATAAAAGACTTGACTTGAATAAACTCACACCTACTAAAATATCTTTGCAAATGGCTGACAAATCAACTGCCATACCTATCGGTATCTGCGAGGATGTCCCCATTGTTGTTGCTAATGTTACTATTTTGACTGACTTTGTTATACTTGAGATGCCCGAGGACGACAACATATTGATTATCCTTGGTAGACCCTTCTTGAATAATGCAGTGGTTGTTATTGATTGCAATAAAAGCAAGGTCACTTTTCATATCAATGGTAATGAGCATACGGTGCACTTTCTGAAGAAACAATTCCAAGTGAATGGTATTAATGTTATTGAAAAATCTCTGACAATCACTATTGGAAGTTTTCAAATACCTCTACCTACTATCAAAAATAAATATGAAATACTTACTGTTGGGGAAATACATATCCCCATTGAGGTAACTTAGTGATTTACGAAAGTTCTTCGATTTCATGCTAATCGAAAGTGGTTGTTAATAAGGCTTATCAACCTTATTAATGGATCATTTCTGAATGATATGAAGTTGATGAATTTAGTAAGCCTACTTTCTGTCCCTACTTTTTATTCTCTGTTTTTATTAGTTAAATAAAATAAAATGCCATGTCTTGTCTGTTCTGAATTTCCCGTGAAATAAAAAAATGACCCAAAAATAAAAGTTCCCAGAATGCCCTAAAAATTTAATACGATTTTTTCTGAATATTTAAGAATTTTTGGTGCAAATAACATCAGAGGGAGGTGCACCAGGTGGGCACAACCCACCTGGGGGTGCCAGCACCGCTAGGCACACCCTGGTGGGTTGTGGGCCCACGTGGGCCCCCTCACTTACCTCTTCATACCACGTCATCACTTACCTCCAGAAAAAATCTCCATTGATCTCTCTCCCGTGTTCTTGAGCTCAAACCTGCGGATTTCGATCTCTTTGCTCGAACCTCCGTTTCCGAAACTGTTTCGGGGGATTGTTGCTTGGTATGTGATTCCATCATTTGTCCAATTAGTTTTTGTTTTTGTTGCTTATACTTTGAATAATTAGCTACTCTTGGTGTTGTTGTAGATGTGCTTGCATATTGAATTCGTAGTATTCTAAGTTGCTTGAATGCTTTTTATGGCCTCTATGTATCCCTATGAGTAGTTGCTATCAATCTTACAAAGTTTTGTTGACAAATTTTTGTCACTCCCAAATTTTTATTTTTAGAAAATTGTATGCGGACATCTTGAACCTATTTGGGAGGAGTTCTTCGAGGAGACGATCCTCGGGGGCATCTTCTAGTGTCAGTTCCGCCCGTTGGTCTTATGTTGAACCAAGTGAAAGTTCCACGCGATATGCCGCCACCAAGACATGTTTATGGCCTAGCGGTGAATATATGGTGCGTGTGGGCATTAAAGAGGAATTTGAGCAATATGTTCACAATGCCGGCCTCAGTCCCTACCTATCAGATAAATGTCTACAACACCAACTTCTCACTGAATCGTTTGTCAAAGGATTTAAATATTTTCCATGTGAGTCTAGGGTGTCGTTTATGCTTTATGATAATCCTTATACTATCCCACTGGAGAATATTGCTTACCATTGCAAACTGCCATTTTGGGGTTCACTTGATGAGCCACCAATGGTTGAGTACGAGTCTTTCTTGACTAGCCTTTGCTATGGTGAAAATAGGGGAGTGGGACAAGGAAGAATAAAGAGCATTCATTTTCCCGCAATTCAATATTTTGCATTATTTAATGGGAAATGCATAGTAGGAAAGTAAGACTGTAGAATACTTTGTGCGCCAGACTTGAGCCTCCTTCACACTGCTCTCACTAGTGAAAGGAGTTACAACCTTGGAGCGATTGTTGCACACAGACTTTAGCACAATGCTAAAAGTGGCTGGTTCTATGGTGGAATTTATGCCACACGCCTTGGATGAGGGCTGGGTGTCTCACCTTTGCCCTTTGATCCTATCCCACTCACTCGGTATTTAGATTTTGATGCCTTGAAAGATCATAAAATTCTCAAGGGAAGGGCTGATAACTTCACTTATAATTTGTTGTTTAACCAATCACATGTTGTGGACACATATTTGCCTGCACCTGCTCTCTTTGATTATCACAGCAAGGAAAGATATTTTGTTCTTGAGAGCGAGGCCCGAGCTCATAACGCAGCAGTGGTGGCGGCATGGCATGCAGAGGCATCTGCACCAAGAGCCTCTGTGAGCTACCACGCCGACTATGTAGCGACCCGACCCGAATGGGTCAAGTCTCTGTGCTTACGTGTCATCCCGGGATCAGTATGCTAACACACACAGTACTCGAAGGATTTATAACAGAGGTAAATCACATGTATAAAGTAACGTAAATACTATTACCTCAATCCAATATAGCGGAAGCAACAAGGTTGTGGATTCCCCTCAACACCAACGGCAAAGTTGAGTGTAGATCGTAACCCCAACGTATCACTTACTCGTCGTAAGAAACCTGCAACATAAGACATTGCAGCCCGAAAACGGGTCAGTACATTGAATGTACTGGCAAATTCACACCATAGAGAATGATGAACAATGACTATCACTACATGCATATTTGGCTGGTGGAAAAGCTCTATGGTTATAAGGTTTTTGCGTAAAGCCAATTTTTCCCTACTGCAAAGGAATAAATTTTAATTAACTATCATGGTGGTTGTGAAACATTGAGAATGGTTGACAGCATTCTCAATCCCAATTAAAAATAATTAAAACCCAATAACATTAATTAGAGGTAACATGTTGAGATTCACTCGATATTCAGGTACTAGATACTCAAGTTGTCCATAACCGGGGACACGGCTAATCATGATTAGTTTGTAAACTCTGCAAAGGTTTGCGCACTTTTCCCCACAAGACTCGATCGCCTCCGTTTGGTTTCTCGCACTACATGGTGTTTGAGAAGACGGATGACCGAGACACAGTCTTTCAGAAGCGCTAGCACCTTACATGTGGGGTAGACCGGTACACCTACATCCCCTACATCTGCTAGTCCACCCCGTAAGAGTTCGCACTACTTAGTCAACTATGCCAGAGCCCATAATGGCTTGTGGCTGCACACGGAAGTATTTAGCATGAATTATCTTATGATCCCTTTGAGCCTGGGTGGCGGTCCAAAAAAAAATAGGCAAGTCCTGATAGACATCAGGTGCCTCAATCCACCCAGATGTGTGTTAGGTTGCCACCTTAGATAAACCATTAACATTAATAAACTCACATCTGTCATGGATATCACTCACCCAATCCACGTCTACTAGCATAGCATGGCATAATAAGCAACATAGAAGTAACTCCCAAGGGTTTGATAATAATACAGGTAATAGGTACTACCTCATCTACTTCCCTTCCCACAATTTAATTAGATCCTAATCATGCAATGTGTGAGGATTGATCTAATGCAATAAAACTGGGTTGTAGAAAAGGTATGATCAAAGTGTGAACTTGCCTGCAATGTTGATGAAGAGGATTCGCACTCAAAACTCGTGATAGATCTACTCGTCACACTCCGGTCAATCTATCATAAGCAAACAATAGTAACCACACAATAAGTACTCATCTAATGCACAAGTAAAACTCAAACGAGAGAACGAACCTGAAAGTTCAACTTAAGAACTCCGGTTGCAAAGAAAGAACGAACCGAACAAAGAAACGGAAAACAAACGGCGGAAGAAAACAACTTGGTTCTAGCAAGTTGAAACTAGGTCAAATTTTACTGTAGCAAAAGCTTGTTCAAGTTGCTTAGACGGAACGGCGGTTTCGAGATGAAACTCCAGGCGCTTGAATCACCTGATTCCGATAAACGAGCGAGAAGATAAACTAGAACGAAGATCGGATCTGAGATCGCGATCGCGGAATAAATCCGACGAGAAGAAAAGAAGAACGGTTAATCGAACGGGCGTCGTTAACCGGGAATAATCGGTGATCACGTTCGTTGAGATGAACGGTCCGAAAGAAGAACGAAAACCGATCTAGGTTTTTCGGAAAAGAAACCGAAAAATAAAACGGAAATCCGATCTAGGGTTTCGGAAAAGAAATCGAAACGAAAAACCGATCTAGAACACCGGAACGGTTTAGCGAAAAATCGGAAAGAAAACGAATCGGTAGAGAAGAAAAGAATCGGAACGGTTTATAAGAAAAACCGAACCGAGGGAAAGAAGGGACGCGGCGCGGTACCTCCGGCGAACGGCGGCGACGGCGGCGTTGGGCGGCGGCGGCGGTGCACAAGGCGGCGGCGGCGGTGACGCAGGGCGGCGGCGGCGCGGCAAGGTGCGGCGGTGGCGGTGACGCAGGGCGGCGGCGGTGACGCAGGGCGGCAGCGGTGACGCAGGGCGGCGGCGGCGCGGCAAGGTGCGGCGGTGGCAGTGACGCAGGGCAGCGGCGGTGACGCAGGGCGCGGGGTGGAGCTGCGTGCTGCTGCTTGTTGCGGCTTTGATTTGATGTGTTTAGAGGGAGGGTGCTTGGGTATTTATATGGGTGAGGGGAGACAAAACTTGGGGTAGGTGGCAAGGAATAAGAATAGGAGTAGGAAAGATCTAGAAAAATAAACGAAAGTAGGACAAAAGTCCTACTAAGATTTCCTAAAAGAAAGAGGCGGCGGCTCCCTGGCGCCTAGCGCCTGTGCACGGGGAGGCTGGGGCGCTAGCGGTGGCCTTGGCCTCGGCCGGCTGGTGGCTTGGGCCTTTGGCCCAAGGCGCTGTAGTTTTTTTTTTTACAGATCCGCGCTCGGAAAAACACAGAAAAACAATATCTACTGGACTCCAAAACTAATAAAGTAAATTTTCCCTGACTTCTAAAAATGAGCCGAACAAAATGAACTTTTCTCCGGGCCTAAAATAAAATTTTCAAAAACGCGCATTTTTCCCTATCCAAAGAAAAACAAACACACACCGGAAAACGAAATTTGATCTATTTATTAAATCTTCATTTTTCCCTATATTTGGGAAAGTCATATTATTCCCTCTCTCATATATTTTTTTTGATAACAGAAAAATAATTGAAGATGAAATAAATAAATCAAATGATCCTCTTTTCCAATTCGAGAAAACTCTCAAATAAGAAAATAACGAAATCTCCAACTCTCTCCGAAGGTCCTTGAGCTGCGTGAAATTTCTAGGATCGACCAAAATGCAAGAAAATAGGATAGGCATGATGATCTAATATTCCAAATTGAAAATAAATTCAAAAGAGCTTTGAATTTAATCTGTTTGAAACTCCCAACTCATATTTCATATAATTTGAAGAAGTCATTTTATCTTCTCTCGTGAAAATCATTGAGTTGCTTAAAGTTTCTGAATTGGAAATATTTCCAAATGAAATTCAATTATTTTTCAAACACCCTTTTCATTTTTAAATGGAAGAAGTCATGTCATCTTCTCTCTAGGGTTTTGTGTTTGAAAAGAATTTGAATTCATGGAGATCAGAAAGCAAATATGAAAGTTTGGGAAAGTCCTTTTATTCCCTCTCATTTAACTTTCAAAAAGAATTCGAATTTCACTCAATTTCACGCAATCAATCAAACAATCAATCAAATCTATCTATTTGTTTATAACATTCCAAAAATTTAGAATTTTGGGATGTTACAAACCTACCACCCTTAAAATGAATCTCGTCCTCGAGATTCGGAGAGGCTAGAAAGAAAAGGTTAGGGTTTGGGGTCTCCAAAAAAAATCCATCAATCATCTCCGGGGTCTGGGGTGCTACCACCCTTAGAAACATCGTTACTGTTCCATCAATACTCATATACTCCATCCTTATTCTTGACAGTGTCGGTCTTCTTAGATCCTCGAGAAAATTCCTTCTCTGAGCTCTTATGGTAGTGGCATAACCTTTACCACAATTCTTCTATCCTTTCATCTTGGTAAGGTTCTTCCGAGATTGGGTCTTCTTAGCTGACGGTCTGGCGCCAAGACTAAACAACTATCGATATCTCATGGTGGTCAACAATTTATGGTTTCTTCTGCAGGAAATGGGTCTGGGTTGATCCTCACCGTATAACCTACGGTTGGCAAAAGCTGCCGTGTACAAGGGAAAAATTACGTATACCATTCTAAGGTTTAACAAGGTTTAATATCATCGTCTCTCTACTATAGGCAAGTCACTCAGATTTACCATCCCATATAGCAAGGCGAATAATAAGAGTAAGTCGGTATGGTGATCAATCCATCCCGCACCCAAATCATTACCATGTATACAGTTTAGCGAATCTCGCATTCTAACACTCGGTCATCCTCACAAGCATTGCAGAATTTCTCTTGTCGACGAACTAAGTTCGGATAATCCATGGATTCTGCAAGCCAGACAAACATCTATCGTTCCTTCACAACTCTCAGGTTTTGCGTAAACTCCTATAAAATCGTCTGTCGACAAAGGTATATCCACTTCCAGGGTTTTTCCTTCAGCAAGAGGGTGCTTGCTTCTTGGCAGGTCCTGGGGCCTGTGGGTTATGGCACATCTCATCACTTGTAGTCCTTGAACTTATCATCAGGCAACTGTTCATTATTCCAACTTCCAACTTCCTAGTATTCTTAAATCCATCCAATTGTACTGTCTTCCTTCCTTCTATTGGCACCAAACTAGGACATGTTTACTCAGACTCATCATGGAGTTTTTCGTTGATCCATATTTCCAACATCATACCTCCTTTATATCCAATAGTAATTTATTTCTTCATCCTCGGGGAATATCCCTCATACCGAGATAAAAACTTATACTTATGACGTCCATATTCCACTTCGTGGCACATCATTATCCTTTCCAGGGTCAAGCGTCCTTACAGGGGAATATTGGCCATCTCTGCATGGCACTTCTTCAACTAGGAAATGTGAAACACATCATGAACTCCTGACAGTCCTTCGGGTGACTCCAACTTGTTGGCCACTTCTCCATACGCTCCAAAACTCGGTATGGTCCTACAAATCTCGGGGCTAACTGTCCCTTAACTCCAATCCGTTTAACTCCTCACAGAGGGAACACATGAAGACATGCTCTATCTCCAATTTCATAGACTACCTCCTTGAGTTTGTGAGTCTACATAACTATTCTGCCTGGACTGAGCTACCTTCAGCCTATCTCGAATCAACTTAACATTCTCTTCTGACTCCTTGATCACATTTGGTCCAAACAACTGTCGGTCTCCAACTTCATCCCACATACTCTTGGGGCATCACACATATCGAGACAAAACTCATATTCATTTTGTCCAAAATCCACGCAGTGGAGTATCTTTATCCTTTCTGGGGGTCAAAGGTTCTTACAGGGTACTTTCACCCTTAAAATGCACAATCTTCCATAGACCATATTTCTCTTATCCTCAAAATGGTCAAAATTCTTCTTCATAGAGTAACAACGCATAAAATCCATATCAGTACCAACGATGCTACTTTATTCCTTCTCAAATGATTACAATCTCCTGTTTTTCCATTACATGCCTCAACTCAATACCTCAATATAAAAGAAAATGTTCTCACTACCACTACTATATTACTTCTGTTACAAACTCAACTATTTATCACAAGTCTCCTTCTCCTTCGGACAACCTCTGGCAAAGTGCCCTGCTCCATTACAACGGAAACATATTACTTCGGGCAAGTTTCGAGGTTTCCTTGTGATTATATAGCCTACTTGGGTCCTTGGCTCCATTTGTGGGCAATTGCTGAGGTAGTGCCCTGACTCCTTGCATTTGTAACAGATGATATGACTCAGGTTCCTCCTGGAATCCAATCGGTTTCTCTTTCTGGACTTTTCCATTCCAATCAGGGCTCCTATTTCCTGTGGGTCATACTCTATTTCCTCTGTCGGGAATTCTACTAGATCCCCCTTCATACAATTTTGAGATACGTGTCCTTCTTCTCCACATGAATAGCAAGACTTGGTGCAGGGTTTAATTGGTTCCTCTTTCGGTGTGTCCTCCACCTCTTCCTTCATCGCAGGTTCTTCTAAAATTTCCATGAGGGCTCCTTTCATTACTTCTTTCTTCTGCTGGATGGTTCTTCGTACCATGGGGTAAATGTGACACTGAGCAGGATAGTGGGTAGTCCCTTCACACAAGAAACAAGTGATCTGCCTAGTTGGGCATTCTTCAGCTGGGTAACTTCCTTCACAGTTAGGGCATTCATCCTTGTGTTCTTTATGGGTGTGTCCAATTTCTCCACAAATCTTGCATGCACATGGTTTCCTCATATCCTTTCCATAAGGCTTCAACTTCTGGGACACAAACTGAGACTTTAGCAAAGTCAACTTAAATTCTTTCCAAGTGGTTACTCCTTGCCATCCATTGATGGTTTGGTACATCCTCCACCAAGTAGCAGCACCTCTTTCAAAGCATTGAAGAGCATGCTGGGCCATATCCTTTCCGACTATAGGGTTGTTCTCCATATGATCCTCCATGTTCTGAATCCATCGGTCCGTCTCCAATTGACTCATCGGTCCAGAAAATATAAGCTCATCTTCATTCATCCTCTATTGGGTCCATGTGGGTTTAGGGTGAGATAAGAGAGATAGAGAGGGATACACAAAATGCAAACAACAGTTTTGAAAAGACAGATTTTTGTTGTGGCTATCGAAAAACATCAAACAAATGACAGCTCACAATCGTCGCATCTAATGTAGGTATATAACAGGGGTTTGGTCTTCTAAGGGTCAATAAATCTTCAACGTCTCCAAACTCTTCAAGCCTTGTTCATGCCTCCAATGGCTTCTTCCGATCATGCTTGTCCTTCTCAAGTTCCTTTGCCAGATCAATCTCTGTTGACGTGAAATCTCTCGTGACATCCTTTAATATTCCGGAGTTGCATTTCAAACTTCTGGTTTCAACATCCTTCACATGAACCATGGTCATACTGTCCTTTAGTTCTTGACAATTCTCCAGTATCTCGTGGTTGTAGCTCCTCCAGCTTGGCTACTTTCAACTTCTGGTCTTAAGTTCTTCACGAAATGCTTCCTTGTCTAATACGACTTCTTGTGGCTCCATCTTAACTTCTTGATGTAATACTCCAGATCCTAGTGATACACCAGCTAAGGTTAAAACTTCATCTTACTGATAGGTGCTCCATCAGCCTTCTTCCATCAAATCCATTCTGATGACATGCATCCTTAACTCAGCACAGTGACAATAGCATTAGCGGGGATGACATCACGGATAACCGTGTTTCTGCCCTTGTCATTGCCATGAGCTATCTTCCATAGTTGATATCCCCTGCCTTAGGATTTTCTTCGAGTTCTCGTACTCCTTGTTTCAGTCTTTCTCCGATACACCTTGATCTCGGACAACTTCCATAGTCTGCCAAGTTCCATAAGGGGTAGCCTTCCTAGGTCATATAAATCTGGGAATTCTTCAGAGCCTTCAAATTCTACTTGTCTTTGGTCTCTTCATCCATTGTAGTTGCCATTATCATAATGTATGGTAAAATCTCCTTCATTCCATAGTGGTCTCAGTTGTCCGATATCTTGTACTTCTTGGAGTGGTCTCATCCGTCAAACCTTCAAATGGTTAAAAGGGAAAGGGGTATGGTCTCAGTAAAGGGAATTTTTGAATAAGCTCAGAAGAGAAGAGAGGTAAAAGATCTTTTTGAAAGGGAAAGGTGTCGAGAAAAATCTTTGCTATGGGCTTGCCAATTTCTAGGGTCACGTCCTACAGTCAACATGTGCTCTGATACCATCTTGTAGCGACCCGACCCGAATGGGTCAAGTCTCTGTGCTTACGTGTCATCCCTGGATCAGTATGCTGACACACACAGTACTCGAAGGATTTATAATAGAGGTAAATCACATGTATAAAGTAACGTAAATACTATTACCTCAATCCAATATAGCGGAAGCAACAAGGTTGTGGATTCCCCTCAACACCAACGGCAAAGTTGAGTGTAGATCGTAACCCCAACGTATCACTTACTCGTCGTAAGAAACCTGCAACATAAGACGTTGCAGCCCGAAAACGGGTCAGTACATTGAATGTACTGGCAAATTCACACCATAGAGAATGATGAACAATGACTATCACTACATGCATATTTGGCTGGTGGAAAAGCTCTATGGTTATAAGGTTTTTGCGTAAAGCCAATTTTCCCTACTGCAAAGGAATAAATTTTAATTAACTATCATGGTGGTTGTGAAACATTGAGAATGGTTGACAGCATTCTCAATCCCAATGAAAAATAATTAAAACCCAATAACATTAATTAGAGGTAACATGTTGAGATTCACTCGATATTCAGGTACTAGATACTCAAGTTGTCCATAACCGGGGACACGGCTAATCATGATTAGTTTGTAAACTCTCCAGAGGTTTGCGCACTTTTCCCCACAAGACTCGATCGCCTCCGTTTGGTTTCTCGCACTACATGGTGTTTGAGAAGACGGATGACCGAGACACAGTCTTTCAGAAGCGCTAGCACCTTACATGTGGGGTAGACCGGTACACCTACATCCCCTACATCTGCTAGTCCACCCCGTAAGAGTTCGCACTACTTAGTCAACTATGCCAGAGCCCATAATGGCTTGTGGCTGCACACGGAAGTATTTAGCATGAATTATCTTATGATCCCTTTGAGCCTGGCTGGCGGTCCAAAAAAAAACAGGCAAGTCCTGATAGACATCAGGTGCCTCAATCCACCCAGATGTGTGTTAGGTTGCCACCTTAGATAAACCATTAAAATTAATAAACTCACATCTGTCATGGATATCACTCACCCAATCCACGTCTACTAGCATAGCATGGCATAATAAGCAACGTAGAAGTAACTCCCAAGGGTTTGATAATAATACAGGTAATAGGTACTACCTCATCTACTTCCCTTCCCACAATTTAATTAGATCCTAATCATGCAATGTGTGAGGATTGATCTAATGCAATAAAACTGGGTTGTAGAAAAGGTATGATCAAAGTGTGAACTTGCCTGCAATGTTGATGAAGAGGATTCGCACTCAAAACTCGTGATAGATCTACTCGTCACACTCCGGTCAATCTATCGTAAGCAAACAATAGTAACCACACAATAAGTACTCATCTAATGCACAAGTAAAACTCGAACGAGAGAACGAACCTGAAAGTTCAACTTAAGAACTCCGGTTGCAAAGAAAGAACGAACCGAACAAAGAAACGGAAAACAAACGGCGGAAGAAAACAACTTGGTTCTAGCAAGTTGAAACTAGGTCAAATTTTACTGTAGCAAAAGCTTGTTCAAGTTGATTAGACGGAACGGCGGTTTCGAGATGAAACTCCAGGCGCTTGAATCACCTGATTCCGATAAACGAGCGAGAAGATAAACTAGAACGAAGATCGGATCTGAGATCGCGATCGCGGAATAAATCCGACGAGAAGAAAAGAAGAACGGTTAATTGAACGGGCATCGTTAACCGGGAATAATCGGTGATCACGTTCGTTGAGATGAACGGTCCGAAAGAAGAACGAAAACCGATCTAGGGTTTTCGGAAAAGAAACCGAAAAAGAAAATGGAAATCCAATCTAGGGTTTCGGAAAAGAAATCGAAACGAAAAATCGATCTAGAACACCGGAACGGTTTAACGAAAAATCAGAAAGAAAACGAATCGGTAGAGAAGAAAAGAATCGGAACGGTTTATAAGAAAAACCGAACCGAGGGAAAGAAGAGACGCGGCGCGGTACCTCCGGCGAATTGCGGCGTTGGGCGGCGGCGGCGGTGACGCAGGGCGGCGGCGGCGCGGCAAGGTGCGGCGGTGGCGGTGACGCAGGGCGGCGGCGGTGACGCAGGGCGGCAGCGGTGACGCAGGGCGGCGGCGGCGCGGCAAGGTGCGGCGGTGGCAGTGACGCAGGGCAGCGGCGGTGACGCAAGGCGTGGGGTGGAGCTGCGTGCTGCTGCTTGTTGCGGCTTTGATTTGATGTGTTTAGAGGGAGGGTGCTTGGGTATTTATATGGGTGAGGGGAGACAAAACTTGGGGTAGGGGGCAAGGAATAAGAATAGGAGTAGGAAAGATCTAGAAAAATAAACGGAAGTAGGACAAAAGTCCTACTAAGATTTCCTAAAAGAAAGAGGCGGCGGCTCCCTGGCGCCTGGCGCCTGCGCACGGGGAGGCTGGGGCGCTAGCGATGGCCTTGGCCTCGGCCGGCTGGTGGCTTGGGCCTTTGGCCCAAGGCGTTGTAGTTTTTTTTTACAGATCCGCGCTCGGAAAAACACAGAAAAACAAAATCTACCGGACTCCAAAACTAATAAAGTAAATTTTCCCCGACTTCTAAAAATGAGCCGAACAAAATGAACTTTTCTCCGGGCCTAAAATAAAATTTTCAAAAACGCGCATTTTTCCCTATCCAAAGAAAAACAAACACACACCGGAAAACGAAATTTGATCTATTTATTAAATCTTCATTTTTCCCTATATTTGGGAAAGTCATATTATTCCCTCTCTCATATATTTTTTTTGATAACGGAAAAATAATTGAAGATGAAATAAATAAATCAAATGATCCTCTTTTCCAATTCGAGAAAACTCTCAAATAAGAAAATAACGAAATCTCCAACTCTCTCCGAAGGTCCTTGAGCTGCGTGAAATTTCTAGGATCGACCAAAATGCAAGAAAATAGGATAGGCATGATGATCTAATATTCCAAATTGAAAATAAATTCAAAAGAGCTTTGAATTTAATCTTTTTGAAACTCCCAACTCATATTTCATATAATTTGAAGAAGTCATTTTATCTTCTCTCGTGAAAATCATTGAGTTGCTTAAAGTTTCTGAATTGGAAATATTTCCAAATGAAATTCAATTATTTTTCAAACACCCTTTTCATTTTTAAATGGAAGAAGTCATGTCATCTTCTCTCTAGGGTTTTGTGTTTGAAAAGAATTTGAATTCATGGAGATCAGAAAGCAAATATGAAAGTTTGGGAAAGTCCTTTTATTCCCTCTCATTTAACTTTCAAAAAGAATTCGAATTTCACTCAATTTCACGCAATCAATCAAACAATCAATCAAATCTATCTATTTGTTTATAACATTCCAAAAATTTAGAATTTTGGGATGTTACAGACTACTACCCTCCAGGCTACTGATTCACTTCCAACTTAGGCCAAAAGCCTAAGCTTGGGAGAGTACGTGTTTCCACCGACTTCACATTCATGTCTATTTATTCATTTGTCGGTGCTCACATTTTTTCATTGTATCATCCATGCTTAGATTTATTTTCTTGCTTTCTTCTTGTTTGTTTGAAAAACTTTAGAAAAAACAAAAAAAATTAGTTGTAGTTAATTTACTTTCTATGCATGCTTAGTAGTAGTACTAGAAAGAAAATCCAAAAAGATTTCCTTGTTCTTCTTCTGCTTGTTGGGAGCTTTCCCGTGTAAATAGTTTTTCTCGTTTTTGCTTTTCCCTTATTTGCTTGCTTAAGAAAACCAAAAACTCCAAAAATATTTCAGTTTGTTTCTCTGAAATTATTTTCTTTTATTCGAGTTGTACCAAGGAGAAGACAACGATGAAAATGTTGAGTGGCTCTCATATGAATAATTGTTGAACTAATAAAGAGCCCATTTTACCTTGTCTTCTCCTGTTGAATAAAATGTTTGCAGATTCCATCTTAGTCAATGGCACTCTTGCACTATTATTATTTTCATATCATTCGGTCGTGCAAGTGAAAGGCAATAATGACGGCATTCGATGAACTGGTCGTGGCAAAGAGAAACTGGTATGAACTCGACTTGTCCTGTCTGTGTAAATATGTTTAACCTAGTGCCCATGATTTAGCCCATTATGATTAAACATGTTTGCAATGACAATTAGAGATTATAGTTTTTCATGCCATGCATAAGTAGCTGGGAGTTGACAATGATTTATCTTAGGTATCAACATAGCGTTAAAATGACTGTGATGTAGTATGATGATATGGTATCATCCTCTGAATGTTCAAGTGGCTTGACTTGGTACATGTTCATGCATGTAGATGAATCAAAACCAACATAGCCTCTATAATGTTTATGTTCATGGTGTTCATATCCTACTCATGCTAGTGTCCAATGTTACTTATGCATAATGCATGGTTACGATTGTTTTTGCTCTCTAGCTGGCCGCTTCTCAATCTAAATTGCTAGCCTTCGCGTGTACTAAGTGGGGATTCTGCTTGTACATCAAAAACCTTGAGCCCAAAGTTATTCCAGATGAGTCCACCTTACCTACCTATATACGGTATTATCCTGCCTGCCCGCATCAAGCTCTCCGTGTCAAGGAAATTCTTTCAAACTATGCATCCTCAATTGGCCTCAATATTAACTTTCATAAGTCCACGCTCATACCAATCAACCTTGACGCAAGTACAATGACTGGCCTAGCCGATATCTTTGGTTGCAATGTAGGTACTATGCCTTTCACCTACCTTGGCCTTCCGCTTGGCACTAGCAAGCCAACCATCCAGGAGTTTATGCCCCTAGTTTGCAAAATGGAGCGCCGCCTCACTGCCACGATCCCCATGATGTCCTATGGGGGCCGTCTCTCCTGGCTCAATGCATCTGTCACCTCCCTTCTGGTGTTTGCCATGTGCACGCTCAAGTTCCCTCCAAAACTGATTGACATTGTAGACAAGATTAGAAGGAGATGTCTCTAGACAAAGAAAACTGATCAAGGCGACAAGTGCAATTCACTGGCAGCCTGGGAGCTGGTGTGCAAAAGCCCAAGAGCAAAGGTGGGTTAGGAGTGATTAACATTAAAATCCACAATGATGCTCTCTTGTTGAAATTTCTGCATAAGTTCTATAACAAACTAGACGTTCCATGGGTTAATATGCTTTGGGATAATCAATATGTCAACCAAGTACCTCATGCGATGGATTCGGTTGGATCTTTTTCGTGGAAAGACATACTCAAATTAACACCCATTTACCGAGGAATCTCTCATGTCCAAGTGGTTGATGGCTCGACTACGCTGCTCTGGAAGGACTTGTGGTCAAATCACGTGCTCCAATCATCACACCCACGTGCCTTCTCTTTTGCTTTGCATGAGGACATGACGGTCGCTGACTTCTGGGCCAACACTGAGCTACATGAAACCTTTCACCTGCCACTGTCCGCTCTTGCTCTTACTGAGGTGCAAGATATCCAACATGCAGCATCCAATTTATACCCCTCAACAACAAGGACTGATATCTGGCACTACACTTGGGGCGCTGCTGAATACAGACCGAAAGACTACTACAACAACTTCTTCCGTGATACAACAGCTCATCCTACCTTTCGGCTCCTTTTGGAAATCAAACTGTACGATGAAGATCAAAGTGTTCGGATGGCTACTGCTGCATGATAGGCTGAACACACATGACATGCTAAGGAGGAGACACTATAACATTGGGGATGATTTTACATGTCTCCTCTGTGGGTAAAATACGGATGAGACTCTTGAGCATATGATCTTCACTTGCCAGTTCAGCGCGAGGTCTTGGGCCAAGCTGCATATTGACTAGCCTGGTTTTCAGAACAGGTTCACTGCGTTGTAAAACGCACAAACAAATTGGCCCAATCCTTTCTTCATCGAAGTATTCTGGAGTGCTGCCTGGAGCTTGTGGAAAGAAAGAAATAACAAACACTTCAGAGGTGTTGCCCCAACCACTGCATCTTGGTTTCATCGATTCAAGGAGGACCTGAGGCTTCTGCAACATAGAGTTAAGGTTGCACGTAGAGGTGCCCTGCTTTCCTACTATGACACACTTAGTTGAGTCCTACTTTTGCTTTTTACTTTTTAGCATACATAGAGCCAAGTGTATAGCAGTGATCATGGAGTAGTTGCCCACCCCCGGTGGTAACACCAGCAGTGGAGTTGGATGTGTGTGATTTGTATGTCTATGTAAACACCCCATTTATATAGATATATGAAAATACAGTGGGAGTTCTCTCTCACTGTCAAATTCCTCAAAAAATATACGGTACTACCCTGCCGTCCTAAGTAAATTTGCATGTGCCACCTCTAAAAACTTATAAAAAATTATCCTTTTTTGTGTGCCCGGATCGTTCATGGAACGATAGGAGGTGGTCGATATCTTCCGTGCTAAGCGGGTTATTCTCAGGTCGAGTGGTTATTCACTCGCCATCGCATGAGATAGAAGTTTCATTTTCATTATCAGGAGGTTTTTCTATTTCAGGTGCGAAGTCCTATCATTTTTCCTTTTCTTTCTAGAAGGACTAGGTGCACTAGTGTTGGCTCTTTGTGAATCCTGTTCAATTCTTTTAGGGTGTCCCTTAGGAAAGTGGTTCCTGAGTCATTTTAACTCCTCTAGTTGCAACTCTAACAGCAAAGTCATGCATATTATTATTCATTTCATCAAGCAATTCTCTTTGAGATTTAGCAACTTGCTCTAATTGAGTTTGAACCATAGAAGCATGCTTTCCAACACCTCTAACATCATTTGATATTCTAAATAACAAGTCACTCAAGCGAGCAATAATATCAGAATTATATTTCAATTGTTTCATAACATTTGCATTGAAGTGATCTTGTTTTCTAATGTTGTTTTCAAACTCATAAAGGCATTGACGAGGATGCATATTGTGAGGATTATCACTATCATTAAACTTCATAAGAGAATTTACCTCTACCACCTTAGGCATTGGTGGTGTATTAAGCCCATGTAATTCTTCAATAGGAGGTAAAATTTTAACATCCTCAGCTTTAATACCTTCTTCCTTCATAGATTTCTTTGCCTCTTGCATATCTTCGGGACTGAGATATAATATACCACTCTTCTTCGGAGTAGGTTTAGGCGGTGGTTCAGGAATAGTCCAATCATCATAATTTTTCAATATGTTATTCAATAATTCTTCAGCTTGTCCAATAGTTCGTTCCCTGAAAACACAACTATCCAGGAAGTCCCTAGAAGCATTGGTTAGTCCATCATAATATCAAGTATTTCATTTTTCTTAAGAGGATGATCAGGCAAAGCATTAAGTAACTGGCAAAGACTTCCCCAAGCTTGTGGGATACTCTTCTTTAATTTGCACAAAGTTAAATATTTCCTGTAAGGCGGCTTGTTTCTTATGAGCAGGAAAATATTTTTCAGAGAAGTAATAAATCATATCCTGGGGACTACGCACACAACCAGGAGCAAGAGTATTGTACCAAGCTTTAGCATCACCCTTTAATGAGAAAGGAAATAATTTGATAATAAATTAGTAGCGAGTTTTCCCACCATGAGTAAAAAGGGTGAATGTATCATTCAACTTAGTAAGATGTGCCACAACAGTTTCAGTTTCATAACCATGGAAAGGATCAGATTCAACCAGATTAATTAACTCTAAGTCTACAGAGAATTCATAATCCTTATCATCAATAAAGATAGGTGAAGTTGCAAACTTAGGATCACACTTCATTCTAGCATTTAGATATTTTTCTTTATACTTATGTAGTAATTTCTCTAGATCATCTCTATCCTTGCAGGCAAGAATATCTCTAGTTGTTTCTTCACTCATAACATAACCTTCCGGTACCTAAGGAAATTGATATCTAGGAAGGGTAGTTCTAGTAGGTGTTTCAGGAGATTCGATTTCAAGCTCATCATCAGATTCAACAACATCATGTTGTATTACTCTAGCAATTTGTTTATCAAGAAATTCACCAAGTGGCACATCATCATTATCAAGCAAGGTACTAGCATCATCATAAGCATCATTCATAGTAGAAGTAGCATCATCAATAACTTGCGACATATAAGAATTAATAGCATGTGGTGGTGTTGCAAGTTTACTCAAAACAGAAGGTGAATCTAAAGTAGAACTGGATGGCAGTTCCTTACCTCCCCTCGTCTTTGAGGGAAATATCTTAGTCTTTGGATCCTTCAGATTCTTCATAGTGATAATATGATAATAGTCCCAAGTGACTCAATAATATAGTTGTGCTCCCCGGCAATGGCGCCAGAAAAAGGTCTTGGTAACCTACAAGTATAGGGGATCGCAACAGTTTTCGAGGGTAGAGTATTCAACCCAAATTTATAGATTCAACACAAGGGGAGCCAAAGAATATTTGAAGGTATTAGCAGCTGAGTTGTTAATTCAACCACACCTGGAGATTAATTATCTGCAGCAAAGTGATCAGTAGCAAAGCAGTTTGATAGTTTTGATAGTAGTGACAGCAGCAATAGTAACAGTAACAGTGATAGCAGTAATTTTGTAGCAAGTGTAACAGCGATGATAACAGTAGTAACTTAGCAGATACAATATGGAAAAGTTCGTAGGCATTGGATCGGTGACTTGTTGGATGATATTCATCATGTGACAGTTATAACCTAGGGCGATACGGCACTAGCTCCAGTTCATCGATATAATGTAGGCATGTATTCCGTAAATAGTCATGCGTGCTTTATTAAAAGAACTTGCATGACATCTTTTTTCCTACCCTCCCGTGGCAGCGGGGTCCATATTGGAAACTAAGGGATATTAAGGCCTCCTTTTAATAGAGAACCGGAACAAAGCATTAGCACAAAGTGAATACATGAACTCCTCAAACTACGGTCATCACCGAGAGTAGGCCCGGTTGTTGTCACTCCGGGATTGCCGGATCATAACACGTAGTAGGTGACTATAACTTGCAAGATCGGATCGAGAACATGGATATAATGGTGATAACATAAATGGTTCAGATCTGAAATCATGGCACCCGGGCCCAAAGTGACAACCATTAAGCATGGCAAAGTCATAGCAACATCAATCTAAGAACATAGTGGATACTAGGGATCAGGCCCTAACAAAACTAACTCGATTACATGCTGAATCTCATCCAACTCCCCACTGACCAGCGAACCTACGAAGGAATTACTCACTCCCGGTGGGGAGCATCATGGAATTGGCGATGGAGAAGGGTTGGTGATGATGAAGAACGAAGACCCCCCTCTCTGGAGCCCCAAACGGACTCCAGATCTGCCCTCCCGAGGAAGAACAGCGCTTGGCGGCGGCTCCGTCTCGTGGATCGCGATAATTCTTTCTCCCTGATTTTTTTTCTGGAATAATGTGATTTTATAGTATCAGGGGGGTCATCGGCGGGGCCACCAGGTGGGTACAACCCACCTGGGCGGGCCAGGAGAGGGGGCCACTCTGGTGGGTTCTGCTCACCCAGGTGCCCCTCTCTGGCAGGTCTTTGCTCCATAAATTCTTATTATTGATATAACAAATCCTTGCAAAGTTTCGTTCCATTCCGAGAACTTTTATTTCTGCACAAAAACAACACCATGGTAGTTCTGCTGAAAACAACGATAGTCCAGGGTTAGTTTCATTCAAATCATGCAAATTAGAGTCCGAAACATGAAGAAAAGCGTGAGAAATAGTAGAGACGTCGGAGATGTGTCAACACCTTCTCACCCGTAGCGATGCTTAAGTCTGTCTGAATCATGTTAGCAATTGCCGCATTTTATGATTATGAAATTTGGCAAATGGACATCAAAACCGCATTCCTTAATGGATTTTAAAAGAAGAGTTGTATATGATGCAATCATAAGGTTTTGTTGATCCTAAAGGTGCTAACAAAGTGTGCAAGCTCCAGCGATCCATTTATGGACTGGTGCAAGCCTCTTGGAGTTGGAATATACGCTTTGATAGTGTGATCAAAGCATATGGTTTCATACAGACTTTTGGAGAAGCCTGTATTTACTAGAAAGTGAGTGGGAGCTTTGTAGAATTTCTAATATTATATGTGGATGACATATTTTTGATTGGAAATAACACATAATTTCTAGATAGCATAAAGGCTACTTGAATAAGAATTTTTTCAATGAAAGACCTCGGTGAAGCTGCTTATATATTGGGCATCAAGATCTATAGAGATAGATCAAGACGCTTAATTGGACTTTCACAAAGCACATACCTTGATAAAGTTTTGAAGAAGTTCAAAATGGATCAGTCAAAGAAAGGTTTCTTGCCTATGTTACAAGGTGTGAAGTTGAGTCAGACTCAATGCCCGACCACTGCAGAAGATAGAGAGAAAATGAAAGTCATTCCCTATGCTTCAGCCATAGGTTATATCATGTATGCAATGCTGTGTACCAGACCTGATGTGTGCCTTTCTATAAGTTTAGCAGGGAGGTACCAAAGTAATCTAGGAGTGGATCACTGCACAACGGTCAAGAACATCCTAAAATATCTGAAAAGGACTAAGGATGGTTTCTCATTTATGGAGGTGGCAAAGAGCTTGTCATAAATGGTTACGTCGATGCTAGCTTTGACACTGTTCCGGATGACTCTAAGTCACAAACCGGATACGTATTTATATTGAATCGTGGAGCTGTCAGTTGGTGCAGTTCCAAGCAGAGCGTTGTGGCGGGATCTACGTGTGAAGGGAGTACATAGCTGCTTGAGAAGCAGCAAATGAAGGAGTCTGGATGAAGAAGTTCATATCCGATCTAGGTGTAATACCTAGTGCATCGGGTCCAATGAAAATCTTTTGTGACAATACTGGAGCAATTGCCTTAGCGAAGGAATCCAGATTTCACAAGAGAACCAAAGACATCCAGAGACGCTTCAACTCTATCCACGATCAAGTCAAGGAGGGAGACATAGAGATTTGCAAAATACACATGAATCTTAATGTTGCAGACCCGTTGACTAAGCCTCTTCCATGAGCAAAACATGATCATCACCAAGACTCCATGGGTGTTAGAATCATTACTATGTAATCTAGATTATTAACTCTAGTGCAAGTGGGAGACTGAAGGAAATATGCCCTGGAGGCAATAATAAAGTGTTATTTACATTTCCTTATATCATGATAAATGTTTATTATTCATGCTAGAATTGTATTAAACGGAAACTTAGTACATGTGTGAATACATAGACAAAACAAAGTGTCGCTAGTATGCCTCTACTTGACTAGCTCGTTAATCAAAGATGGTTAAGTTTCCTGACCATAGACATGTGTTGTCATTTGATGAACGGGATCATATAATTAGGAGAATGATGTTATGAACAAGACCCATCCGTTAGCTTAGCATAATGATCATTAAGTTTTGTTGCTATTGATTTCTTCATGACTTATACATATTCCTTTGACTATGAGATTATGCAACTCCCGAATACCGGAGGAACACCTTATGTGCTATCAAACATCACAACATAAATGGGTGATTATAAAGATGCTCTACATGTGTCTCCGAAGGTGTTTGTTGGGTTGGCGTAGATCAAGATTAGGATTTGTCACTCCGAGTATCAGAGAGGTATCTCTGGGCCCTCTCGGTAATGCACATCATGATAATCCTTGCAATAAATGTGACTAATGAGTTAGTTGCGGGATGATGCATTATGGAACAAGTAAAGAGACTTGCCGGTAACGAGATTGAACTAGGTATGAGGATACCGACGATCGAATCTCGGGCAAGTAACATACCGATGACAATGGGAATAACATATGTTGTCATTGCGGTTTGACCAATAAAGATCTTCGTAGAATATGTAGGAACCAATATGAGCATCCAGGTTCCACTGTTGGTTATTGACCGAAGATATGTCTCGGCCATGTCTACATAGTTCCCGCACCCGTAGGGTCCGCACGCTTAACGTTCAATGATGATTTGTATTATGAGTTATGTGTTTTGGTGACCGAAGATTGTTCGGAGTCCCGGATGAGATCATGGACAAGACGAGGAGTCCCGAAATGGTCGAGAGGTAAAGATTGATATATTGGACGATGGTATTCGGACACCGAAATGGTTTCGGAATGGTTCGGGTATTTTCCGGAGTACCGGGAGGTTACCAGAACCCCCCGGGGAAGTAATGGGCCTACATCGGCCTTAGTGTAGAGAGAGGGGATCCCTCAAGGGATGCCCCCCCAAGGGAGTCCGAATTGGACAAAGGGGAGGGGGCGCAACCTTCTCTCCCTCTCCTTCTCCTTCCCTTTTCCCCCTTGGATAGAAAGGAAAGGGGGGGCGACTAGGATTGGGAGTCCTAGTCGGTTTCCCCCCATATGGCCCGCCCCCTGGACGGCCCCCTCCCTCTCCCTCCTTTATATACGTGGGAAGGGCACCCCTTCGAGACACACCAATTGTTCCAAGCGTGTGCGGCTCTCCCTCCACGGTTTACTCCTCCGTCATATTCACGTAGTGCTTAGGCAAAGCCCTCCGCGGATCACATTGATGACCCACAAGTATAGGGGATCAATTGTAGCTCTTTTCAGTAAGTAAGAGTGTCAAACCGAACAAGGAGCAGAAGGAAATGACAAGTAGTTTCCGGTAAGGTATTGTCTGCAAGTGCTGAAATTGTAAGTAGTAGAGTAGTTTGATAGCAAGATAATTTGTAACGAGCAAGTAATGATAATAGTAACAAAAGTGCAGCAAGGTAGCCCAATCCTTTTGAGGCAAAGGACATGCCAAAATGGTCTCTTATGATAAGCAACGCGTTATTGAGGGCACATGGGAATATCTAGTCACTTTCATCATTTTGGTTTGATTTGTGTTTGCTACTTTGATAATTTGATATGTGGGTGGACTGGTTCTTAGGTGTTGTTCTTACTTGAACAAACCTCTTACTTATGATTAACCCTCCCACAAGCATCCACAATTACGAGAAAAGTATTAAGAATAAATTCTAACCATAGCATTAAACTTTTGAATCCAATCGGTCCCTTACGAAATAGCGCACAAACTGGGGTTTAAGCTTCTCTCACTCTCGCAACCCACCATCTAATTGCTACTCCACAATGCATTACCTTAGGCCCAAATATGGTGAAGTGTCATGTAGTTGACGTTCACATGACACCACTAAGGGAATAACAACATACATACTATCAAAATATCAAACACATATCAAGTTCACATGATTACTTGCAACATGATTTCTCCCGTGACCTCAAGAACAAAAGTAACTACTCACAAATGATAAACATGTTCATGAACAGAGGAGTATTAAATAGCATAATGGATCTGAACATATAATCTTCCACCAAATAAACCATATAGTAATCAACTACAAGATGTAATCAACACTACTAGTCACCCACAAGCACCAATCTATAGTTCTGGTAACAAGATTGAACACAAGAGATGAACTAGGGTTTGAGAGGAGATGGTGATGTTGAAGATGTTGATGGAGATTGCCCTCCCCAAGATAGGAGAGTTGTTGGTGATGATGATGACGATGATTTCCCCTTCCGGGAGAGAAGTTCCCCCGGCAGAATCACTCCACCGGAGGGCAAAAGTGCTCCAGCCCAAGTTCCGCCTCGAGGTGGCGGCGCTTCGTCCTGAAAGTCCTCTCCTTATTTTTTCTATGTCAAAATTACTTGTATACCAGAAGATTGGCACTGGAGGTGGGCCGAGGAGGCCACAACCCACCAGGGCGCGCGCAGGTGGGTTGTGCCCACCTGGTGCCCCCCTCTGGTGTTTATTGGCTCCAATATTTCTTAAATAATCCATAAAAAATCTCCGTGAACTTTCAGCTCATTTGGAGTTGTGCAGAATAGGTGGCCTGACGTAGATTTTCCAGGTCTAGATTTCTTGCTACCGGAATTCTCCCTCTTGGTGTGTTCCTTGCAAATTATGAGAGAAAAGGCATTAGAATTACTCCAAAAAGCATTGTTATGGATAAAGAAATTATAAGTAACAGTAAGAAAACATGATGCAAAATGGACGTATCAACTCCCCCAAGCTTAGACCTCGCTTGTCCTCAAGCGAGAACCAAAATTGAAAAACATGTCCACATGCTTTGAGAGAGAGGTGTCGATAAAAAAAATACGGACATAGAAGCATCATGTTGATTATTATAACAGCAACAACATTAAACATAGGACTTTTGTCATAGAACTTTTATCATATACTTCTCATGCATAAGTAATAGTTCATCACACAATCAAAGTATAAAGCAAAAACTCTATTAGAAACCGACAAACTATGTTCTCAGTCAACTTTGCAACTACAATTCATCATCTTTTCAGGAAGGGTCATGTGTCGGAGCCTTTAGGCAAGTCCACATACTCAAACATCATATAGTCTTCTATGATTGCTAACACTCACCTCGTACCCATGAGCAAAACATTTCAACCGGACACATAGAAAGATAGGGGCTTATAGTTTCACCTCCCAACATACTCACCTCAAGGGTGATGTCAACAATAATAACTCATGCTATCTATATTCAATTGGACATATGTGCCTAGATCTTTCCTCACCACATGATGCTTGCCAAAGGAGAAAAATAAAAGTAATAGAGAGAAAAACTTTGACCCTTTGCGTAAAAGTAAAAGATAGGCCCTTCGCAGAGGGAAGCATAGGTTGCTGAGGGAGTCCTGGACTAAGGGGTCCTCGAGTGTCTGATCTATTGGATATGGGCCGGACTGATGGGCCGTAAAGATACAAAGACCGAAGACTCTACCCGTGTCCGGATAGGACTCTCCTTGGCGTGGAAGGCAAGCTTGGCGATCAACTATGAAGATTCCTTTCTTTGTAATCGACCTTGTGTAACCCTAGATCCCTCCTGTGTCTATATAAACCAGAGGGTTAGGTCCGTAGATAGATCCTCATAATCATAGCCAGGCTAGACTTTTAGGGTTTAGCCATTATGATCTCGTGGTAGATCAACTCTTGTAATACTCATATTCATCAAGATCAATCAAGCAGGAAGTAGGGTATTACCTCCATAGAGAGGGCCCGAACGTGGGTAAACATTGTGTCCCCCGTCTCCTGTTACCATCAATCCTAGACGCATAGTTCGGGACCCCTTACCCGAGATCCGCTGATTTTGACACCGACATTGGTGCTTTCATTGAGAGTTCCACTGTGCCGTCCTCAAAAGGTTTGATGGCTCCTTCAATCATCTACGATGATGCTATCTAAGGAGAAGTCTTCCTCCTCGGACAGATCTTCGTGTTCGGCGGCTTCGCACTGTGGGCCAACTCGCTTGGCCATCTGGAGCAGATCGAAAGCTACGCCCCTGGCCACCAGGTCAGATTTGGAAACTTGAACTATGTCACAGATATCCGTGGAGACTTGATCTTCGACGGAATTGAGACCATGGCCGCCGCTCTCTACCACCACGATGAACATGACCTAAATATGGCATTGGTCCACATGCAGGAGATAGTACCTGTAGCTGCTCCAGCCATAGATCCGGAGCAGATCGCGCCATCCGAAGACGAGAAGCTCAACCCCACCGCGGAAGCCGCAGTCTCAGCGGCGTTGGAGCCGCACACAGACTTAACTTCAAGTGACATCTATGTCACCGGAACTACGGACCCGTCTCCGGCTACAGGTTCCGAACTATACACGTCCACGCATATCAAGCACGATCGGTCATCGATCACCGAATTCAGCCCCGCGGACATCTTCCGGCATTCGCCTCTGGGCGACGTGCTAAACCCGTTAAGAGCACTATCCTTAGCGGAGGGCTCACAGCCAAACTCTATCCGGTTCGAACTGGAGATTGATAACTGAGAATTTTGCTTCCCACCCACCGCCCACTTCATACACACTGTCGAAGACTTAACCGACACGCTCGACTACGGCTCCGAAGACATCGATGGTATACACGACGATGCGAATGAGGAACCGTTCCATGACCCGCCGTTTACCGAACCCTGGACAACCACCTCTTCCTACGATGTATACATGGTGGATACACCTAAGAGAACTAACGACAATAAGAAAGCAGATCCAGTTGAGGACAAACCTCCTGTGATACAACCAAAACTTCGGCGTCAGCAGCGCCGCTCTAAGTCGCGTCATGGAATAAACGACGATACAGACACACGAGAGTACAACACTCTGAACGGCGCCGAAGATAGAGAAGATCTTAATGAACAAACTGTCGAACAGGACGATCGGGAAAAGGGCAAGTTAGCCCTGACGAACAGGCCATAAACGACGACTCAGAGGACAATAATTATCTTCCACTCTCCGAGGATGAGGTGAGTCTCGGCAACGAGGATTTTATCGTGCCTGAGGAACCTCAGGAGCAGGAGCGCTTTAAGCACCGGCTAATAGCCACTACAAGGACCCTGGAAAAGAAGCACCGGCAACTTCAAGCTGACCAAGATCTGCTCCACGATAGATGGACTGATGTCCTAGCAGCCAAAGAACACGGCCTCAAGCGCCCAGTCAAAATTTACCCGAAGCGCAAATTGCTACCTCAGTTTGATGACGAGGCACCAGAGCCCATACCATCCCCGCACAATGCGGCTAACCGACCACCACGTGGTCGGGACAAAGCGGCAACTCAAGCCGAACACCATCCCGCCCCTCCTCACCGTAAAGGCAGAGACAACATAGCTCGTGGTCACACATATGACCTTCAGCAGGACCTGGACAATAGAGCAGGACATACCAGATCGGTCTACAGATCGCGAGGACGTGCCCCGACAAGTGACAACGGCTATCTATTCGGACGTGACAAGCCTAGTGTAACGCCCTCGATGCGGCTATATCTCCTACGTGTCGAAGCACGACTTAGAGGCATAACCGCATTGAAAGCAATGTCGCAAGTTAGGCAATCTTCACAACATCCCATGTAACATAAATAATAAAAGGGGAAGGAAAATAGTTGGCTTACACTCGCCACGTCAAACAAAGTACATAAATAGCATTACATCATCCAATCACTCATGGCCCGACTACGGTGCCAAAATAAAAGATCAACCCAACATGCGACACGGTCCCGATCGCCCCAACTGGGCACCACTACTGATCATCAGGGAAGGACACATAGTAACGGCGTGAGTCCTCGTCGAACTCCCACTTGAGCTCAAGCGCGTCATCTGGAACGGAGTCATCCGGCCCTGCATCTGGTTTGGAAGTAATCTGTCAGCCACAGGGACTCAGCAATCTCGCACCCTCGCGATCAAGACTATTTAAGCTTATAGGTAAGGCAAGGTAATAAGTGGAGCTGCAGCAAGCGACTAGCATATATGGTGGCTAACCTATTCGCAAATGAGAGCGAGAAGAGAAGGAATGCACGATCGAATAACTAGAGAACAACCTGCGGCAAGCATTACTCCAACACCGTGTTCGCTTCCCGGACTCCGCCGAGAAGAGACCATCACGGTAACACACTCAGTTGATTCATTTTAATTAAGTTAAGGTTCAAGTTATCTACAACCGGACATTAACAAATTCCCATCTGACCATAACCACGGGCATGGCTTTCGAAAGCTCAAATCCCTGCAGGGGGTCCCAACTTAGCCCATGACAAGCTCTCACGATCAACGAAGGATATTCCTTCTAGCGGGAAGACCCGATCAGACTCGGAATCCCGGTTACAAGACATTTCGACAAGGTAAAACTAAACCAGCAACACCGCCCGAATGTGCCGACAAATCCTGATAGGAGCTGCACATATCTCGTTCTCAGGGCACACTCAGATTGTTCAAGGTATGGGTAGGCCAGCCCAGAGTTGCCCATGGTGGCCACCGGCAGCTGACGGGTGGACCAACACTCAGAGGAGCACTAGCCCGGGGGGGGGGGGGGTTAAAATAAGATGACCCTCGGGCTCCGGAAACCCAAGGGAAAAAGAGGCTAGGTGGCAAATGGTAAAACCAAGGTTGGGCATTGCTGGAAGAGCTTTATTCAAGGCGAACTGTCAAGGGGTTCCCATTATCACCCAACCGCGTAAGGAACGCAAAATCCGGGAACATAACACCGATATGACGGAAACTAGGGCGGCAAGAGTGGAACAAAGCACTAGGCGAGAGGCCGAGCCTTCCACCCTTTACCAAGTATATAGATGCATTAAGATAACAAGATAATATAATGATATCCCAACAAGTAAATAATGTTCCAACAAGGAACGGCCTCCAATCTTCACCTGCAACTAGCAACGCTATAAGAGGGGCTGAGCAAAGCAGTAACATAGCCAATCAACGGTTTGCTAGGACATGGTGGGTTATAGGTTTGACATGGCAATTTGGGAGGCATGATAAGCAAGTGGTAGGCATCGTAGCATAGGCATAGCAAAAGAGCGAGCATCTAGCAAAGCAAAGATAGAAGTGATTTCGAGGGTATGATCATCTTGCCTGCAAAGTTGTCAGAGTTGACTGGATCCTCGAAAGCAAACTCAACGGGCTCCTCGTTAGCGAACTCATCTCCCGGCTCTACCCAAACAAGACAAACAAGCAACAAGGACACAATCAACCACGTGCAAATCTCAAACAACATGATGCAAACATGGTATGCTATGCGGGATGCGATATGTGATGCATATGCAAGATTTGACAAGGGATGAATGAACCTGGCCTCAACTTAGAAATACAAGTGTGTCACTGGAAAGGTGAGATGATTTCGCTTGAAAACGATATAAAGATCACCGGAATCGGAGACACGGTTTGGAAATGGCAAGCAAAACAAATATGGCACCGGTCTGCGATATACAGCAAGTAGCCATCTAAATGCAACAAGTTAAACATGCTACAGCACCCAAACATGGCAATAAAACACAAGGCAGGGATCCATTCATAAAGCTTGAGAAAAGATGAACAATGAGCTATGGCCAATTCATCCATTAACAGGTTCAAACAAGCATGGCAAAAGTGCAATTGGTAAACAGATCTCAGACTTAGTGAAATTAACACTTGTCTGAAATTTCAGATCAGGTAGCACACTTTCGAGCATGAAAACTATATGCTACAGGGCCTGAACATGGCAAAGTAAAGCATGGCATGGAGCTACTCAAAGAACTTAACAAAAGTCCCTTAGTGACCTTGAGCCAAAAGGGATCATAAAATACAATTGCAAGCATGTGAACATGGAAAAAACTTAAACAGATCACAGACTTAGAGAAAAACTAGAACATGCAAATCAGATATCAAGTAGGCATGTTTACAGGCTGGATGCACTTACTACAGAGCATGTCATGACAAATTAAGCATACACCCATCAAGAATACACATTATACAAGCTAGAAATGGCAAGAACAATAACATAGCATGAACGGATCAACTACAATATCCTCGGCAAAATCGCTAACAAGTAGACAATCTGCCCAGATTCACGAAATAGAAAAAGTAGAGCTCGATTGACTCAAGCTAGGGTGCTCCATAATTGCAAACAAAGACATGGACAGATAGAGCACTACAAGACTAACAAATCATCCTTACTGATCATCCTCAAAAGAGGCACGGATCACTAGGAAACAACATGAACATATGGCATATTGATAAAACAGTCCAAGAACTTAGTGGAATTGCTAAGTCCCTGAAATCAGCATTAACGAACGCACCACTTTGCAAGCTTGTGCTAGTCACCACACACATCACAAAAATACATGGATGGCACCTTTGGAAAGATGACAAAGCATATAACAAAACATATGTAGAGCTCAGGGGCATATCATGCACACATTAATCATGTCAAAAATGACAATTAGCTATTTGGAGCAGCAGATCTTACAATTATCTCAAATAGCGCTCTTCCAACAGCATTTCGGGCATCAAGATGAACTCAAATGAAAATTATGCAATGAGATGAAACGATGTGCTCTCTGAGGCGAACATTTTGATATGCTATATGCCCAAAACGGATCTATGGATGCAAAGTTATGGCACGATGAACATAGCAAAATAATTCTGGGACTTGGGGAAAAAAGGTCAACCCCTAGGGTTTCCAGATCCAGATCTGAGGCGCGGAAACCGAGGACCACCGGGGTCGGCGCCGAAGTTGACGAGGAGGCCGTCGGAGTTGCGGAGGAGGAGGGGGCCGGCCGGATCTCTACCGGCGGCGAGGTGGACGGCGGAGGCGGGGTCGGCGCCGGTGGAAGGCGGCGAGGCGAGGCAGGCGGCGGCCGGGCGCGACGGGGCGGCGCGGTCGCCGAAGTTGATGGCGCGGCGGCCGGAGTTGGCCGGCCTCGAGCAAGGCGGCGGCGGGACGCACGGGCACGGGGCGCGGGGCGCTCGGGCCTCGGGGGCCTGCCCCGGGATCCGCGGGCCGGCGCCGTGGGAGACGGCGGCGGCGAGTGGCAGCGTGACACGTGGCGGTGGCGGCGTGGGTCGGACGTGTCCGGCCCGGCGAATTTTGTCCGGCGGCGGCGGATGGAGTGGATCTAGGGTTTTTGGGAGAGGGGAACCGAGAATTTCGGAGGGGGTGTATTTATAGGCATAGAGGGAGCTAGGAGTGTGCAAATGAGGTGCGGTTTTCGGCCACGCGGTCGTGATCGAACGCTCTAGATGATGGAGAGGGTTTTAGTGGGTTTTGGGCCAAAATGGAGGGGTGTTGGGCTGCAACACACACGAGGCCTTCTCGGTCCCTCGGTTAACCGTTGGAGCATCAAACAAAGTCCAAATGGTACGAAACTTGATAGGCGGTCTACCGGTAGTAAACCAAGGCCGCTTGGCAAGTCTCGGTCCAATCCGGAAATGTTTAATCCCCACACACGAAAGAAAGGTAGAAATGACCACCGGAGGAGAACGGAGCGCCGGAATGCAAAACGGACAACGGGGAAAATGCTCGGATGCGTGAGACGAACACGTATGCAAATGCAATGCACATGATGACATGATATGAGATGCATGACAACGACAACAACACACAGAGACAAAACCCGAACCTGAGCAAATAAAATAACTTAACGCCGGAAACGGCAAGAGTTGGATTACATATTAGGTAAATCATATCCGGGGTGTTACACCTAGTCACACCCGGGCCGTAAACCGTAGACGGACTCCATCGGAGCTACGTCGCAATGTGGCCCAACATAGAGGAGTCGCACACCCTCTTTGCTTCATAGACGAAGTAATGGAGCACGAATTCCCCGAAGGGTTTAAACCCATGAATATCGAATCATATGATGGAACAACTAATCTCGTGGTATGGATCGAGGATTTCCTTCTCCATATCCACATGGCCCATGGAGATGACCTTCATGCCATCAAATAACTCCCGTTAAAACTCAAAGGTCCAGCTCGGCACTGGTTAAATAGTCTGCCCGAAGACTCTATTGGCAGCTGGGAGGATTTGGAAGATGCCTTTCACGACAACTTCCAAGGTACATATGTCCGGCCACCAGACGCCGATGACTTAAGACATATAGTTCAACAGCCCGGAGAGTCAGCCAGGAAGCTCTGGACTAGGTTCTTAGTTAAAAAGAACCAAATCATCGACTGTCCAGACGCGGAAGCCCTAGCGGCCTTCAAACACAGTGTCCGGGACGAGTGGCTCGCCCACCACATCGCTCAAGAAAAACCAAAATCCATGTCAGCCCTTACCGCTCTGATGACACGCTTTTACGCGGGAGAAGACAGCTGGCTCGCTCGTAGAAGCAACAAGGCCAGCGATCCAGGCACTTCTGAAGTCCGAGACGGCAATGGCAAACCACAATGCAGCAAACACAAACGTCGCAATGACAATGAGAGAACGCGTGACACAACGGTCAACGCCGGATTCAGCGGCCCCAAATCCGGTCAATGGAAAAAGGCATTCAAGGCAAACAGAGATGAGCCATCCACCTTAGACAAGATATTGGATCGACCCTGCCAGATTCATGGCAATCCTGATAAGCAAGCCAATCACACCAACAGAAGCTGTTGGGTCTTGAAACAGGCCGGCAGGCTCAACACCGAACATAAGGGGAAAAGACCGCCTAGTGATAGCGATGACGAAGAGATTCACCAACCAAATACTGGGGGTCAGAAGCAATTTCCCCCCAAGGTAAAAATGCTGAACATGGTATACTTGACACACGCCCCTACAGAGGAGCATGAGACATACTCCCTCCAAACTGAGGACCATACTATGTTCCCTCCAGCTGGAGTACAAGTTGGCCTTATTAAACTGCGTACCTTGTCGGCCATAAAGTCGTCGGTCCCCATTCGGCAGGACCGACAAATTATGGAGCTGGACTAGCAGTTCGGCCTCCGCCGTCCACCTCATACACCTGCGAAATCTATACCGCACGTACATAACTATGCACTTAAAATACCATCGGCGTCGGCGGAGGCATAATACGGACGGGCCTACAAGTACTTCTATAACCCCCTTCTTTTTAATTCTTTTCTGACGACTTTTTCTTTTTTCATTATCCTTTTATCATAGGTGACTCGTAGGCTGGTCATCTCACCGACTCCATCGGAGTTCCGGTTTGTACATTCATCCAAAAGTTACTCCCCTTAAGGAGCCCCTTCATCGAGGAAAGGCGGCGCAGACGTGCGACAGGAGGTCCAAAACAACTTTTTTAGACCGTACTCTCTATTTTGCGATCCTGTAAAGTGCCTTCTACCTCAGCCATCAACACTTGGCATGTCAAATAGCCAGGGTCATGGCGTTATTATATACAAAACAATGATTGGCATGTCACTCAAGTTCTAGTGAATATAATTATTCACTTTTCTCTAAAAAACTGTATTATGCTCCTTGTGTTATTTCACACGCCCCGCCAGGGGCTCGATATGGGAACAAGCTAAATTGCCAACAAGTCCGAGCAGCTTTATAGCATACTTCGGCGTCGCGAGTTTGGCCTTATATGCATCAGCTCCGAATCATGTCTTGGGTCAATAGTTGGGTTGCCCGGCTCTTGTGCTTGCTACCTTATGTTCTGCTCTATCAGCTAAGGTAGTAAAGGGAGAACTACTGCGATTGTGCCCTAGTTTACCCAGGCGAGCACCTCAGTAGAGAAAGCCGAAAACTGACTATCATGATGCCGCGAGAGCTGGTCAACCACTCAATGACTTATCAGAATCTTCCGCAATTCCCTCTGTATTACACGAAGGACCTTTCTGTAAGTCATACATGTGAACGCACCACATTGGGATAATAGCGTACATACCAGGGTTTATATCGTAGACCCACCATAAAACTCCTATGGCTAAGTGAAAGTGTTAACGCCCTATAGTCCGGTTGTCTCGTTCACCGCATTGACACCTCCATTCATGGACCAAGACGTTGGGTTAAGAGTGATCATATGCTTTTCCGAACACCCCCGTATTTTCTATGTGGGGGCTGAAGCCGGCGATTGGAAAAATTTCAGATTATGCAAACAACGGCCGCACAGGAGGAACCAAAAACTTTTAAGCAAAAATCATAATATTATCATCATACTATCTTTTACAATTCAATACATTTAATTCAAATATCATATCTTTTGAGCATTGACCCTCTATCAAGCGGGCACCCTCTAAGACGTCCTCGAAATAATGTTCGGGTGCGTGATGATCCTTACCCTTGGGGGGACTCCTCACTACAACCTCAGTGGCCTTCATCTTGGCCCAGTATGTTTTGACACGAGCAAAGGCCATCCGTGCACCTTCAATGCACGTTGAACGCTTAACAGCGTGGATACGCGGCACCGCATCCACAAGCCGCTGCACCAAACCAAAGTAACTATTCGGCATGGGATCAGTAGGCCACAGCTGGACTATGACGTCCTTCATGGTGGAACCAGATATCCTATGGAGCTCGGCCCACTGGGCCATCTGTTCATTTAGTAACAACTGACGCTTTGGCGCGCCGAACTGTGACCAAAAAAGCTTCTCCGTGGCACACCCTTCCTGCACTTGGTAAAATTGCGACGCATCGGAGGCACTCTTCGGCAGGTCCAAACAAGTGTCCGGAGAACTCCACATTTGGTTAAGCGGGGAATACTTCGGATCTCCAAACTTCGTCTATAACAAGAAAGGCTTACCAGCCGCTATCTCCCCAGCTTGCCGGATGTCTTCCAGAGCCGCTCTAGACTCAGACCGCGCTTCTTTCGCCTCTTGTAAGGCCTTGTTGAGATTGGCCACTTTGGCGTTGTTATCCTTCTCAAGGAATTCGCACTGGACGGTGACCTCCTCCAGCTTGCGTGCAATGGTAGCAATTCTTTCCTCACATTGGCGCTGAACAACCTGTTCGGTTTTTAACTCTTCAGTCGCCTTATGGGCAGCCAAATTACTCATCGGGGTTCGTTCCTTGGCAAGGACAAGCTAAGCCCGAAGGGCCTCCACCGCAGCAGCACCATCTGTAGTTATGCATGTCTCAGTATACAATTCCAACGTCATGCTCAGATTATCATGCATAAATATACTGACTGACCCGAAAACATACCTTGCGCCTCATCAAGACGCCTATTGATCAACGTGATGTCATCACCCGCCTCATCAATCTTCCGCTACAGATTCGCAACCTCCGCGGATCGGGCAGTTGTAGGGGAGGTAATAGCCCGTGTTCCAAATAGTTAGATTATTCCCTGGATAACTATTTTTGATCCTCTGATTGCCTCCCTCGAGAAGCCTATTAGGGTCTCAGGAGCTACTATCTATACATAGGAGTATTTTCTGAATAAAACACAATTGAAAGCATTACTGCACAAACCTCGAAACCTCTTAGCAGGCTCATAAAGGCCTCATTCAATCCGCTTTTCGCGGACAAGACCTTTTTAACCACCATTCCCATCAAGGTACGATGGTCTTCGGAGATGGACGTCTGTCGCATCATGTTCGTCAATGTATACGGCGTTTCTGGGTCTCCGAAAGCATCCGCAGCAGCACGACCCTCCTTCAAAGGCATTCGTTCATTCGCCCCCTGAGTTTTCTCCGGCTTAAAGCCAGACAGTCCGGGGCCTTTATTGTTGGCCCATGGACCCTGGGCTACCAAAGTATCATCTTCGGTTCGTGTTTTCGTCACTCCTCGCATCACTTGCGGATCAGGAGAAACCCTCCGGGATGACACCTCGAAGTCATCCGCCTTATTGGGTGAGGAGACTGGTGGAGGCGTCTCGCTTTCCATCATCTCTGGGAGAAGATCTCCCAAGGAAGATGATTGTTGAGAAGGATTGTGCGCCGAGCTGCAAAAAAGCATACATTTTAGATGTTACCCTGGTCACAGGAAAGGAACGAAGTATGTGTAAAACACCCTTGTTCGCTTACGATTTAGGTTTGGCCTCACTGTAGGACTGCGCGATAATGTCGTCCTTCAAGCCCGAGTCGCCTGAAAGGGGCATCTTGCCTCGCTTGGGAGCCTTTCCTTCCCAATCTTCGGAGACGGCCCTTTTCTTACCATAGGGGGAATGAATGTTGGCTTCTCCTTTACTTTTGCCTTCGAGCGATGGGATTTTCATCTCCCCGGACGGTGTCTAAAATATCTTTGGGATGGAGGCCTTCTTTGCTCCTCCTGTTCCCCGTCTTGTCCTCCTTCGCAGACATCTGGTATGGTGCGGGGGCCAGCATCCTTGTTAATACGGGATCCGCTAAAGCTTCGGGAAGGGGGACTGAACACCTAATTAGTTTCACTTTCTTTATCCAACCCTGAAAGAAGATAGTTTGCTCGATAACATACCACGATATACTTAACTACAAAGTGTTCGAAAGACAAGTGCTTACCGGGGTGTCCGGACGGTTGCAGTCAAGGCCGACGTCTTCGGAGGTGTCCGGCCAATGTTTTTGTTTCCCAAAAAACATCTTCCACATCCCTTTGTGCGTAGCACCGAAGAAGTGTTGGAGGGTTCGTGGCCCTTCTGGATTAAACTCCCACATGCGGAGAGGCCTACGCTAGCATGGCAGGATTCGGCGAATCAGCATTACTTGAATCACGTTGACAAGATCGATGTCCCTGTCGAGGAGGGTTTGGATGCGGCTCTGTCCGCACTTCATCAACTGATCCCCGGTCCAGCCCCTTTATTGACCCATGCTGCAAGCTGTAATGGAGGGCCAGAACGGAACGCAGGTGTAGCTACCCACTTGGTGCTATGGGGTTCCGTAACGTAAAACCACTCTCGCTGCCATTGATTGGAAGCTTCGGTGAAAGAGCCGTTTGGCCAGGGAGTGTTGGTAAGCCGGCTTTCTACAGCACCGCCGCACTCCACTTGTTCCCCGTCAACTACCTTTGGCTTCACACCAAAGGTCTTGAGCCATAAGCCGAAGTGTGGGGGCATTCGGAGAAAGGCCTCGCACGTGAAAATAAACGCCAAGACGTGAAGGAAAGAATCGGGAGCTAGATCATGAAAATCTAGTCTGTAATAAAACATTAGCCCCCGGACAAAGGGGTGGAAAGCGAACCCTAGCCCTTGGAGGAAGTGAGAGATAAATACAACCCTCTCGCCATATCTGGGGGTCGTAATAACCTGTCCTTGAGCAGGGAGCCTGTGGTGGATCTTCGTGGTCAGGTATCTGGCCGCCCGAAGCTTTGCAATATCCTCCTCTGTGATGGAGGAAGCCACCCATCGACCTTGATGGCTGGGTCTAGACATGATGCGGAAGCTTGAAGCAATGAAGTCGAACCTTGGGTGCTAGAGCACGAGATTGCAAAGGTTGAGGAGAGGTTTGGCATAAAAGGATGGCCCTTGGTTCCTTTATAAAGGCAGCGGGTATCGAACGCCTCCTCCTAAGCCTAAAAACCTGCCTATTCCCAAGAAATCTTTCCAGTGGAACAGTTGGGTTACCCATGCTCATATTAATGAGGATCCCGCAATAAGGGGACACGATCTCTGCTTCGATAGAACGTGCCAATAAAAACCACGCCTCGAAACGTGGAACATGAAATGGTTCGGAATAACGACCGGGCAAACATGATGCCACATTACAAAAAGTTGTCAGCAGGTTGGACTCGTGAAATATTATGCTCTACTAGGCTGTGTGGGGTACTTGTGTTGTAGATCCGGACACGTTTTGTTTCATCCAAAGACTATCTTGGAGTATTCGGAAAAGGTAACCCGCCTTGCAATGCCGAAGACAATCTGCGCGCCGGACACATCGTCATTGAAGCCTGGTTCAGGGGCTACTAAGGGAGTCCTGGACTAAGGGGTCCTCGGGTGTCCGATCTATTGGATATGGGCCAGACTGATGGGCCGTAAAGATACAAAGACCGAAGACTCTACCCGTGTCCAGATAGGACTCTCCTTGGCGTGGAAGGCAAGCTTGGCGATCAACTATGAAGATTCCTTTCTTTGTAACCGACCTTGTGTAACCCTAGATCCCTCCTGTGTCTATATAAACCAGAGGGCTAGGTCCGTAGATAGATCCTCATAATCATAGCCAGGCTAGACTTTTAGGGTTTAGCCATTACAATCTCGTGGTAGATCAACTCTTGTAATACTCATATTCATCAAGATCAATCAAGCAGGAAGTAGGGTATTACCTCCATAGAGAGGGCCCGAACCTGGTAAACATTGTGTCCCCCATCTCCTATTACCATCAATCCTAGACGCACAGTTCGGGACCCCCTACCCGAGATCCGTCGTTTTTGACACCGACAGTTGCCATGCGCTTATTTGTTTGTATGCTCAATCCCTTAGTGCAAGAGAATGTCACGTTGTATTGCCCCTTAAGATGACAACCTTTATTATGTAGTTTGTCGCTTTTATTCTTTTTCATCCAAGTTCGTACAACGCTCAATTTTCTCTTACACTAAATGATCGCACACTTTTAGAAGCAATTTTTATTGCCTTTTTGCACCGATGACAAATTACTTGAGGGATCTTGCTCAATCCCTAGGTAGGTATGGTGGACACATGAAAAAGATTTGGGTTTAAGGGTTTTTGGATGCACAAGTAGTATCTCTACTTAGTACGAAATTTTTGGCTAGCAAAGACAGGGGCAAGCATCACATGTTAAAGGATCTATGACAATATGACTTCTATGTGAATATAAACAAACATAAAGCATTAAGTTGTCTTCCTTGTCCAATGTCAACAATTTTGGCATATAATATTTTGATGGGGGGCTCACAATCACAAAAGATTTCTAGTGTAGTATATCTATATGTGAATCTTCTCTTCCCTTATTAATTCTTTCATGAATTGCATCATTGACTAATTGTTTGTCAATCTCTAATAAAATTTTCTACTTATACTTTTCCTTAATTATGTGGTGCCATCACCTACCATACGATTAGTATATAATCTTATTGATTTATTTCCTTTCTTCATTTGTTTCCTTTCTCTCTTTTTTTCTTTATTTCTTTTCTTTATTTGCAACATGAAAGTAAAGAAAGCAAAAACTCAAACTAACTTTATTATATAACTTGCACACGATTACAAGGATAGATCACTAAGCAAAATCTCAAAGAATGAAGAATCGAACTAAACTTTATTTCATCTAAAAGCAAATGATCGAACTAGGATAAGTAAAAGCAAAGAGATAATGGGATGATACGATACCGGGGCACCTACCCCAAGCTTGGCGGAAGCCAAGGGGAGTGCCCATACCCGATACTCAATTATCGTTTGGTGGTGAAGAAGATGATGGTGGTGATGAAGCGATCCTATCCTTAAGGATCAAGAGGTTCTCCAACCGTTGGATGACGCTCCGGAGATGGATGATATGCTCTTGATGCAAAATATTTTCGCGAGTAAGATACTTATTCTGCATGCGAACTATTTCAATGACGCGAAAAGCCTCAATCTCAGTGGGAGTAAGATGAGGAAGGTAGGTTTTTAAGGATATCCTCTTCCTCCTCCTCGGCCAGCAGATCTCGTGCTGCCACCAGGGGCGGATCCATGGTAGCTTTCTTGCCCTTGTCTTCCTTGAGGGCGTCCGTAGGCTCATCCTGCTTCATCTTGATCTTCATTAGCCAAGCATCTTCTTCCATGTTGTTGGAGGAGCAAGAAGACATGATGCATCGCTTGATAAATCTGACCAGAAACAGCAAGGAAAGAGAACAGAGGATTTCTTCGTGATACGGTGATCAACAGGTTCGGGAAGTATATATAGATTTTTTTTATCTTGGAGGACAAGTATATGGTAGAAAAACGGAGTACGGAAGGTGTCCCAAGTGGGCACAACCCACCTGGGCACGCCAGCCTAGCGCGCCCTGGTGTCTTGTGCCCACCAAGGGGCACTTCCTGGAAGTTTCTTTATTTCCAAAATTTTAAAATATTCCAAAACTGATAAAAAATATTTTTGCGGGTTTTTTGGAGTCCGTTTACTTACCGTATCACGTACCTCTTTATTTCACGATTCTAGAGTGTTCCAGAAGGACTATTTTATGTGTCCTTCCGGTGTCAAAGTTTGGGTAATATTACTTTCAACATTGATAGGTGTACCTGAGATATAATGCTTTATTTGTTGCCCATTGACAACCTTCGGGTTAGTACCTTCGGAGTTATTTACTTTGATGGCTCCAAAGTGTTAAACCTCCTCGAGGATGTATGGGCCTTCCCATTTTGAGAGGAGCTTTCCTGCAAAAAATCTAAAACGAGAGTTGTACAAAAGAACATATTCTCCAACTTTAAACTCACACTTTTGAATTCTTTTGTCATGTCATCTTTTTTACTTTTTCTTTGAATAACTTTGCATTCTCATAAGCTTGGGTTCTCCATTCATCTAAGGAGCTTATATCAAATAACCTCTTTTCACCAGCAAGTTTGAAATCATAGTTGAGTTCTTCAACTGCCCAATATGCTTTATGTTATAACTCAAGAGGCAAATGACAAGCTTTTCCATAAACCATTTTATAAGGGGACATACCCATAGGATTTTTATATGCTGTTCTATAAGCCCAAAGTGCATCATCTAATTTCTTAGACCAATTCTTCATGGACCTATTAATAGTCTTTTGCAAAATTAATTTTATTTCTCTATTGCTAAGTTCAACTTGACCACTAGACTGAAGATGATATGGTGATGCAATTCTATGGTTAACATCATACTTAGCAATCATCTTACAGAAAGCACCATGAATAAAGTGTGAACCACCATCAGTCATTAAATATCTAGGGACTCCAAACCTTGGGAAAATAACTTTCTTAAGCATTTTAATAGAGGTGTTGTGATCAGCACTACTGGTTAGAATGGCTTCTACCCATTTAGTAACATAATCAATGACAACCAAAATATGTATATACCCATTAGAGGAAGGAAAAGGTCCCATGTAATCAAATCCCCAAATATCAAATGGTTCAACAGCAAGTGAATAATTCATAGGCATTTCTTGACGCGTACCGATATTACCTATTCTTTGACATTCATCACAAGAAGAGACAAACTTACGAGCATCCTTGAAGAGAGTAGGCCAATAAAATCCAGATTGCAATACCTTGTGAGTAGTTCTATCTGCAGCATGATGCCCTCCATAAGCCTTAGAGTGACATTTCCGTAGGATTTGTCCCTGTTCATGCTCAGGTACACAACGTCTAATAATACCATCTACTCCTTCTTTATAAAGATGTGGGTCATCCCAAAAGTAATGTCTTAAATCATAGAAGAATTTTTTCTTTTGCTGGTATGTAAAGCTAGGTGGTAAATATTTAGAAACAATGTAATTAGCATAGTCAGCATACCAAGGAGTACTATTAGCAACATTTATTGCAGCTAACTGCTCATCAGGAAAACTATCATCAATAGGTAGTGGGTCATCAAGCACATTTTCAAGCCTAGACAAATTATCAGCTACGGGGTTCTCAGCTCCTTTTCTATCAATGATATGTAAATCAAATTCTTGTAACAGGAGAACCCAACGAATAAGTCTAGGTTTAGCATCTTTCTTTTCCATAAGATATTTAATAGCAGCATGGTCTATGTGAACAGTTACTTTGGAGTCAACAATATAAGATCTAAATTTATCACAAGGAAACACCACTGCTAAGAATTCTTTTTCAGTAGTAGCATAATTTATTTGAGCACTGACTAGAGTTTTACTAGCATAATGAATAACATTAAGTTTCTTATCAACTCTTTGTCCTAGAACAGCACCAACAGCATAATCACTAGCATCACACATAATTTCAAAAGGCAAGTTCCAATCAGGTGGTTAAACAAATAGGTTCAGATATTAAGGCTTTCTTGAGTGTTTCAATGGCTTCTAAACAATCATCATCAAAAACAAAAGGAATATCCTTTTGCAAAAGATTAGTAAGAGGCCTAGAAATTTTAGAGAAGTCTTTGATAAATCTCCTATAGAAACCAGCATGACCTAGGAAACTACGAATACCTTTGATGTCCTTAGGACATGGCATTTTCTCAATTGCATCAGCCTTAGCTTGGTCCACTTCAATACCTCTTTTAGAAATTTTATGACCCAAAACAATGCCTTCATTAACCATAAAGTGGCACTTCTCCCAATTCAAGACAAGATTTGTTTGTTCACAACTCTCCAAAACTTGCTCAAGATTGCTTAAACAATCATCAAAAGACTTCCCATAAACAGAAAAGTCATCCATGAAAATCTCAACAATCTTTTCACAAAAGTCAGAGAATATAACAATCATACATCTTTGAAAGGTAGCCGGTGCATTACATACACCAAAAGGCATACGTCTATAAGCATAAGTTCCAAAGGGACAAGTAAAAGTAGTATTTTCTTGATCAGGTTGAGAAACAGGTATTTGTGAAAAGCCAGAGTATCCATCTAGGAAGCAAAAGTGTGTGTGCTTAGATAATCTTTCAAGCATTTGATCAATAAAAGGAAAGGGGTAATGATCTTTTCTAGTTGCTTTGTTTAATTTTCTGTAATCAATTACCATTCTATAGCCTGTAACAATTGTTTGTGGAATAAGTTCATTCTTATCATTAGGAACAACAGTAATACCTCCTTTCTTAGGGACACAATGAACATGACTTACCCATCTACTATCAGCTATAAGATAGATTATACCTGCTTCCAGAAGTTTTAAGATTTCTGTTCTTATCACTTCCTTCATTTTTGGATTCAACCGACGTTGGTGATCAACAACGGATTTAGCATCAGGTTCCATATTAATTTTGTGCTGACATAGAGTGGGACTAATGCCCTTTAAATCATTAAGAGTATATCCAATAGCATCCCGGTGCTTCCTTAGAACTTTCAATAATATTTCTTCTTCATGTTCTGAAAGTTTAGCACTAATAATAACAGGATATATCTTCTTTTCATCAAGATAAGCATATTTCAAAGTGTCTGGCAATTGTTTTAATTCAAACACAGGATCACCTTTAAGTGGAGGAGGACCTCCTAGAGTTTCAATAGGCAAATTGTGTTTAAGCAGAGGATGTTGTTCAAAGAAAACCTTATCAATTTCATTTATTTCTTGCATATGTAAATCATTTTCATGGTTTAGCAAATATTGTTCTAAAGGGTCAGTAGGTGGAACAGCAATAGAAGCAAGACCAATTAATTCATCCTTACTAGGCAATTCTTTTTCATGATGATTTCTACTAAACTTGGAAAAATTAAACTCATGAGACTCATCACCAAAGCTAACACCAACAGTTTGTTTCTTACAATCTATCTTAGCATTAACTATATTCAAGAAAGGTATACCAAAGATAATGGGACAAAAGTCATCTTGTGGGGAACCAAGAACAAGAAAATCAGCAGGGTATTTTATTTTCCCACACAAGACTTCAACATCTCTAATAATCCCAATTGGTGATATGGTGTCTTTATTAGCAAGTTCAATAGTAACATCTATTTCTTCTATCTCAGTAGGTGCTATTTCTTTCATGATTTCTTCATATAAAGTGTAAGGAATAGCACTAACACTAGCACCCATGTCACATAAACCATGATAATAGTTATCTCCTATTTTAACTGAAATAACAGGCATGCCAACAATAGGTCTATGTTTATCTCTTTTATCAGGTTTAGCAATTCTAGCAGTTCTTCACAGAAGTAAATAACATGCCCATCCATATCTTCTTCCAGGAGATCTTTAACCATAGCAATACTAGGTTCAACTTTAATTTGTTCATCAGGTTTAGGTGTTCTAATATAGCTTTTGTTAATCACAGTTGAAACTTTAGCATGTTCCTTAATCCTAACAGGGAAATGTGGTTTCTTAATATAAGCAGAAGGAACAACTGGATCAACATTATAAAGTATATTTTCTTCTTTAACTGGTATTGGTTCTTTAATTTCTTCTTTAATGGGTGGGTGGTATTTAAACCACTTCTCCTTAGGGAGTTCAACATGAGTAGCAAATGATTCACTAAAGGGGGCTACTATCTCAAAGTCAAGTCCATATTTAGTGCTAAACTTTTGAAAAGCATCGGTATCCATAAAAGATTTAACACAATCATACTTAAGTTTGATACCTGACTCTTTACCTTCACCGAGTTCCCAATCTTCAGAGTTGCGTTTAATTCTTTCCAAAAGATCCCACTGGAATTCAATAGTCTTCTTCATAAATGAACCAGCACAAGAAGTATCAAGCATGGTTTGATCATTATGAGAAAGCCGAGCATAAAATTATGGATAATAATTTCTCTTGAGAGCTCATAATTGGGGCATGAATATAACATTGACTTAAGCCTCCCCCAAGCTAGAGCGATAATTTCTCCTTCACGAGGCCAAAAATTATATATATATAATTCCGATCACGATGAACTAGATGCATAGGATAAATTTTTTGGTGGAACTTCAATTTCAAACGATTCCAATTCCATGATCTAATATCATCACATAGCCTATACCATGCCAATGCTTTTCCCTTCAAATATAAAGGGAAAACCTTTTTCGTCACTTCCCAGGTAAACCTGCAAGCTTAAACAATCCACAAATTTGTTCCACATATATCAAGTGCATATCAGGATGTTCGGTTCCATCTCCTGCATAAGGTTTAGCTAGCAGTTGTTCTATCATACCCAAAGGAATTTCATATTCAATATTTTCAGTAGGTGCAGTAAGTTGACGGATTGCTAATTGTGGTTCCGGACAAGGTGAAGATACCCTGAACAAACCCCTCAAAGGATTGTTTTCCAAAGTAACAAGTGACAATAAATTTTAGAACGCTATATAAATGTTTCCTTACCAAATTCCACTTACCAAAGGCGCTTCACTCCTCGGCAACGACGCCAGAAAATGGCCTTGATGACCCACAAGTATAGGGGATCAATTGTAGCTATTTTTGATAAGTAAGAGTGTCGAACCCAACGAGGAGCAGAAGGAAATGACAAGTAGTTTCCGGTAAGGTATTTTCTGCAAGTGCTGAAATTGTAAGTAGCGGAGTAGTTTGATAGCAAGATAATTTGTAGCGAGCAAGTAACGATAATAGTAACTAAAGTGCAGCAATGTAGCCCAATCCTTTTGAGGAAAAGGACTGGCCAAAACGGTCTCTTATGATAAGCAAAGCGTTCTTGAGGGTACACGGAAATATCTAGTCACTTTCATCATGTTGGTTTGATTTGTGTTCGCTACTTTGATAATTTAATATGTGGGTGGACTGGTGCTTAGGTGCTGTTCTTACTTGAACAAACCTCCTACTTATGATCAACCCTCCCGCAAACATCTGCAACTATGAGAAATGTATTAAGAATAAATTCTAACCATAGCATTAAACTTTTGGATACAATCGGCCCCTTACGAAATAGTGCATAAACGGGGGTTTAAGCTTCTGTCACTCTCGCAACCCACCATCTAATTACTACTCCACAATGCATTCCCTTAGGCCCAAATATGGTGAAGTGTCATGTAGTCAACGTTCACATGACACCACTAAGGAAATAACAACATACATACTATGAAAATATCAAACACATATCAAGTTCACATGATTACTTGCAACATGATTTCTCCTGTGACCTCAAGAACAAAAGTAACTACTCACAAATGATAAAAATGTTCATGATCAGAAGAGTATTAAATAGCATAATGGATATAAACATATAATCTTCCACCAAATAAACCATATAGTAATCAACTACAAGATGTAATCAACACTACTAGTCACCCACAAGCACCAATTTATAGTTCCGGTAACAAGATTGAACACAAGAGATGAACTAGGGTTTGAGAGGAAATGGTGTTGTTGAAGATATTGATGGAGATTGCCCTCCCCAAGATGGGAGAGTTGTTGGTGATGATGACAACGATGATTTCCCCTTCCGGGAGGGAAGTTTCTCTGGCGGAATCGCTCTGCTGGAGGGCAAAAGTGCTCCTGCCTAAGTTCCGCCTCGAGGCGGCGGCGCTTCTTCCCGAAAGTCCTCTCCTTATTTTTTCTAGGTCAAAATGACTTATATACCAGAAGATGAGCACCGGAGGTGGGCCGAGGAGACCACAACCCACCAGGGAGCACTTGGGGGGCCTGGCGCGCCCAAGTGGGTTGTGAGCACCTGGTGGCCCCCCTCTGGTGTTTATTAGCTCCAGTATTTCTTAAATAATCCATAAAAAAATCTCCATGAAGTTTCATCTCATTTGAGTTGTGCAAAATAGGTGGCCTGACGTAGCTTTTCCAGGTCCAGATTTCCAGCTGCCGAAATTCTCCCTCTGGGTGTGTTCCTTGCAAATTATGAGAGAAAAGGCATTAGAATTACTCCAAAAAGCATTATTATGGATAAAACATTATAAATAACAGTAAGAAAACATGATGCAAAATGGACATATCACACAACATCATCACCGTCACCACGCCGTCGTGCTGACGAAACTCTCCCTCGACACTTTGCTGGATCAAGAGTTCGAGGGACGTCATCGAGCTGAATGTGTGCTGAACTCGGAGGTGTCGTACGTTCGGTACTTGATCAGTTGGATCACGAAGACGTTTGACTACATCAACCACGTTAACCTTTCGGTCTACGAGGGTACGTGGACACACTCTCCCCCTCTCGTTGCTATGCATCTCCTAGATAGATCTTGCGTGATCGTAGGAATTTTTTTGAAATTGCATGCTACGTTCACCAACACCTACATGGGCCATAGGGGAGAGAGAGGGGAGCCTGCAAGGGGTGCCCCCCCATGGGTTGTCCGAATTGGACAAGTGGAGGGGGCACGGCCCCCTTTCCTTCCCCCTCTCCCTCTCCTTCCCTTTTCCCCCTCCGAAATAAAGGAAGGGGGGCAACTAGGACTAGGAGCCTAGTCGGTTCCTCCCCCCCATGGCGCGCCCCTATGGCCAGCCTCCTCCCTCTCCTCCTTTATATACGGGGGAAGGGGGCACCCCAAAGCACATCAGTTGTTCTCTTAGCCGTGTGCGGTGCCCCCCTCCATAGTCTACTCCTTCGGTCATATCGTCGTAGTGCTTAGGCGAAGCCCTGCGCGGATCACATCACCATCACCATGCCGTCATGCTGATGAAACTCTCCCTTAACACTTTGCTGGATCAGGAGTTCGAGGGGCGTCATCGAGCTGAACATGTGCTGAACTCGGAGGTGTCGTACGTTCGGTACTTGATCGGTTGGATTGCGAAGACGTTCGACTACATCAACCGCGTTAACCTAACGCTTCCGCTTTTAGTCTACGAGGGTACGTGGACACTCTCCCCCTCTCGTTGCTATGCATCTCCTAGATAGATCTTGCATGATCGTAGGAAACTTTTTGAAATTTCATGCTACGTTCCCCACAACATGGTCAAAGGGCATTACTTGTGATCCCAAGTTCTCTGAGTCGGATCAAGCCAAGTTGGTGACGATCATGTGGGCTATATGGACTTCTCGAAACAATACAACTCATGATAAAGGTGGTCTTGACCTGATACAGTCCATGAAAATGACCAAAGATACTTTAGCTTTGCTTGATCTACCTAAGGAACATGCTCGTTTGCTTCCGGGTCATGGTTGGAGGCCACCCGAGGAGGGTGAGATCAAGATAAACACTGATGGCAGTGTTGCTTTGGAAGCTCGAAGAGGAGGGGTGGGAGGAGTCGCTCGTTCCCACTCGACTTTTAGAGTTGTGTGGTGTAAACCTTATCAGGGGATTGTTGACCCCCTCATCTCTAAAGCCCTAGCAATCCGGGAAGGCGTCATTTTTGCAAAGCTCAGGGGCTACGAGAAAGTCGTGATGAAATCCGACTGCTTGGAGGTCGTTAATCTCTGGAACTCGTGTCATGATGATAGGACAGTTGTGGCGCCTATCCTATCCGAAATACTGGAGCACTCTACTAGTTTTAAGTCTTTCTGTATTCAACATATTCCTAGATCAGCCAACTACCCTGCTCACCTGTGTGCTAGACATGCAAGCACATTGGATGTAACAGAATGTAGGATTGACTCTGTACCTAGTATCATTGTAACTAGCCTTCTTGCAGATTCTGCAGGGCTTCGTTTGTTGAATAAAGCTCCAAATATTTCCCGTCAAAAAAAGATGGGGACGGCTAGTCATGGCCCGGCCAAGGGCTAAACATGCCTGGCACGACATGGTTGCTACACGGCCATGTCGTGTCGGACCGTGTGCCATGCCCTTAGACCCAGGCACAACCTCTTTCTAGTAAACGGGTTGGCTTGACACACGTTTAGCCTGCATGGCCGTGCTTTTCGATCTAATTGATTGTTTGGGGGGCTATTTGGATTGATTTAGGTGCATCGTGTCGTGTCGGCATGTCGAATTGGCTTTGCAGCCCAAGCATAGCCCAAAGTGTGTCGCGTGCCGGCACAACCAGCTTATGCACGTGACAGACCGAGCATGCATGACAACGGACCGCCACATGACATGCGACCCATGTGGCCAAGTTTGTCTTCAACATGCTACCTGTAAATTGGCACTATCTGTTCGTGAATGCATCCTGATGGGTCCATGGACGGATATGGGAGTCAGCCACCCAACAACATGTCTAAAATGTTAGCCTGCATTTCAGATGAAAATGAAACTAAAAGGATAAATTTCATGCAAATCGAACGAATTTCATGCAAACTGGACCTAATTCATGCAAAGTTGGACATATTGCATTAAATCGGATGATATTTAACATGTTCAACTAAATGGTTTAATACCTAAAAAACTAAACGAGTATCGGATGATAACCTTGTACGCATGGACTCCCTGGCCGACGGGACCTTCTTCGTCGGAGTCGCCATGGCCCTTCCAGCGACAGAAGGACGCGTAGGGGCAGCGGCATCCCTAATTGGCCGCTCGATGTCCTCCGTCGTCGCGTGCATGACTACGGACGTCACCCCGATTCGCCCGCCCCTCGTCTTTGCCATTGCCGGCGACGAAAACGGTGGCATGTAGCGAATCGTCCGTGCCAATCGTGACAAGTTGGTCACTGGGGCGCCGCCGTCGGCTTATGGATATCTCTGTGATGATCCTAGATAGGTCCTCCACCCAAGCCAATGCAAGGCCAGCAAGGGCCTAGTCCGAGGCAATGTCTGACATCGCGAATGCGGCCTGGCACTTCATGATGCACCACCGACTCGGCCTCCGTCATGGTGTTGCGCGATGACATGTTGCCGCCTCCGTGGCTGAGGTAATGCAAGAGGTCCACACGCGTCCGCAAGCGCCAGGGATGGCTCCTTCACAACAACAGGGTGGTGATGGTCGTGCCCTCTCCTTGTCGCGCGAAAGATGTCTCGGCGGTGATGTCGACCGGTCTAAGTCGCCTAATGTGTTGCGCGGCGACGAGGGTAGCTCCTCCTTCACCCCTTATGTGGAGTCCGATTTAGACGCCACGGTAGCACAGGGAGGGCGGCTCCTCCTTCACCTCCTATTTAGGTGGCAACAATGGCGGGGCCAATCCACAGTCACAAAGCAACTAGGACCTCCAGCTGCCACTGGAACTCCAATGATGGCACAATCAAGAATGATCATGCTTTGGCCCATGGATGTTTCCCATAGTATTTGGCTCTAAATTTGGCTAACACAGTTCTCTGTTAAATTCTACAATTTGATAAGAGCAATATTGTGCAGCAAAGCTGAAAAAAATATTTCCATGATTCAAAGCGGCTAAAAAAATATTTCCATGATTCAAAACAACTGAAAAAATATTTACTTGGATAACCTTGTTCCGAATGAAAAATTAAACAAACACACATGTATTAGTTATTATTTAAAAAAACTCAAACAAGCAGCAAATGTACGCCAAAATGACCAGTATCATAATCACTTTCTTTTGCGGTGACAGTATTATAGTCACAACTGGAGAGTAGATCAACAAATCTGCATTGTAACTTACTCTGTAGTATCAATTCCACAGGAGCTTGCACAATCTACTCAAAGATACAATACTAAATACTAATTGACCATCATTGTCTTGCTTAAGCTTCACAACTGCAAAGGGAACATACTAAACTGACCAATGATTACATAACTTTTGTCCTTGTTTCAACTGCCACACTGTAAACTAAACATACTAACATTGACCATGGTAACTACTTAGACAGTCCAGCTTGGAAGCAAAACACTTGGAGCGCCATCTATGAAACAAGCCAAGGGCAGCAGATCCTTGTTACAGGATAACAGTGGGTCCTCATGGCGATGGCAGTTTTCCCATAGCACGATCTGAAAAGATACAATTGATTAAGCTTATAACCATGCTGTAGCTCTTTATTCCGACTAGTTAGGTATGAAATCTAAAATAATAACATTATTCAGATTTACTCCCTCCGTCCCATAATATAAGAGCTTTTTTACACTAGTGTATTATACTATGGGACGGAGGAAGTACTATATCTAAGCCAATGTCGAGAATTGTCGATAAAAATTGAATGAAACAGGTTCTCCAAGGAGAAGCTGAAACAAACAAACAACCTGAAGATTACATATACTAGGCAGTAGGAGCAAGGAGATGCATATAAGATTACAGCCTTGCGCAACCTGCCTATGAGCAAGACTGCAAGAGCAGCTCAGAGCATATGGCATTGCAAATATTCACACATCATAATTCTCAAACGTGCATCAATACGTACCTGGAGTGCAGAAGCTCATGTAGGGAACAACGATGACGTCGTAGTTTCTTGACCTGCAGGTGTATACCTTACGGACATGGCCTGACTTGAGCTCCATGGAGAATACCGTGTTGTCTGTCCTAAGAGCATCTCCAACAGGCGCGCTAAACAGGCGCCGCGCCGTAAATATACCCACTTTAGCGCGCGCGCAACCCGGCGGATGGTTCCAGTGGGCGCGCAATAACCGCGCGCACGGTATAACTAGTTGGGCGCGCGGCAGGAAGCGGTACCTCGCGCGGTGTATTTGCGGTGCCCGCTTCCGCGCGCGGCACACTCGACGCTCGCACTGCGCTCTTCTTCTCCCCCTCCAAAACCCCGTGCGCACCGGCGCTGGTGACCCGCACCCATGGACGCACGCGCCGGCACCCCGCTCACCCCGTCCTATAGCCGCGACCCTCCCGCCGTTGCCGCCACAAACCCTAGCCCGGGTGGCGTTGGCCTCGCCTCCGCCGGAGCTCCTCTGACCAGTGGCCTCGTGCGCGGCCTCTTCATGCCGCCGCGGATGACCTCGGCGGCAGGTGGCGTCACGTCGCGCCGGCCCGAGCCGCCGCCCCCTCCTCCTCAAAGCTCCCCAATGCGGCGCAGCCAAAGAAGGGCAAGACATCGGCGAAGAAAAACAAGGTGGCAGACGGCTCCGGCACCTCCAAGGCGAGGAGGAATAAGCTTGCGGGGTGTGCGACGGGCGCGGCGGCTGCCGAAGCGCCGGCAAGGTCACTCGTTGAGCCGGCGGTCGGCGCGCACAACATGTTCGACGAAATGCCTCCAAGGTAAAAAAATCTAACTTTTCTTTTTTTGTTATTTTTTGAATGCATTCGTCACATATAGATAGCTTATTTGCATTGTGCAAAAAAAATTTGTAGTCTCAATGATGATGCATACATGTCAACGATGGGTGTTGGCTCCAACAATTCGCATTGGTCTCAAACCAATGACATGCATTTTGAAGACCATGAGTTCGAGGTGGACGAGGAGGGTGAGGGCATTGTCGACACACCGAAAGGAAGAGCGGGCAATTACACCAACGCCGATGACATCTTACTATGCAATACTTGGTTGCAAGTGTCGAGGGATCCATCCGTTGGAGGTGATCAAAGTAGAGATGCTTATTGGAACCAGATGAAGGAACACTTTTATGCTCGCAACATGAGTGGAATTGACCGCTCCAACCGATCACTTAGGTCCCGGTGGTCGACAATCAACTCGGATTGTCAAAGGTGGGCGGCCTGTTAAAAGGCGGTTGACAAGTTGAACCCAAGTGGCACAAATGAGGACGATAGAGTAAGTGCCATTTCATCTTACATGTTAGTGCTAACTTTCTTTGTGTTTGCTTGTTGTTGATGCTAACTTGCTTTGTTTTCATGTAGTACAACATTGCGCAAAACTTGTTCAAAGAAGAGGAGAGGAAAACCAAGAAGGGGAAGATCAAGAAAGGAAGGGTATTTACTTTGCCTCATTGCTATGAAGTGTTGAAGAATGATGAGAAATGGAAGAAGCGTGAAGATTTGGATGATTTGCATTTGAGCGACAAACGGAAGTGAACAATTAAGTTGGATGATGATGATGATGAGAATGATGCATCAAGTGATGACGGCAAGAGAAGCCCCACACCCAACTCGGTTTCATACTCGAAGCCAAAGCGACCGGATGGGTGCAAGAAAGACAAAACCAAAAAGAAGAAGAGGAAAGGAGATGATGAGCTCAAAAATGCTATGGAAGCTATTGTGAAGGCAAGAAAATAAGCCAACGAGGTGAGAAAAATGGCAAGGACCCAAGATGCCGCGGCCGAGGAGAGGAAGGTGGCTTTGGAGGAGAGGAAGGTGAGCAATGAGGAGCGAACTAGGTTGTTGGAATGGGAGAAGCACTTGTTCTTCTTGGACACAACTAACCTCAATGCGGCGCAAAAGGAGTATGTCAATCTTGCCCAAGAAGAAGTCTTGATCCAAAAAAGAGCCATGGTTCGTGCAATGGGTGGCGGTGGCCTCGACGCAATGGGTGGCGGTGGCCTCAGTGCAATGGGTGGCGATGGCCTCGGCGCCATGGGTGGCGGTGGCCTCAGCGCCATGGGTGGCTTCGGAGGTACCCTGGGCAGTTTAGGTGCAATGGGAGGCATGCCTGGCATTGGAGCACCCCCCGACGCTATGGCCACCATGGGAGGCATGAGTTTTGCTTTTCTCATGGGAGGCATGGGTGCACCTCCGGCCGCCATGGGCGGAATGTCTTTCGATGTGCCTCCTCGCACACATTCCCATGAAGATGCCGTTGAAGATCTTGCCAACACCATCGGAGCTTCACGTGATGCGCTGCGCGATGAGAAGAGGGAGGAAGATTCATCTTTAGAGGCGGAAGAATCGTCTTCCGAAGATGAGGACGAGGATGAAGACGAGGACGAGGACGAGGAATGATATGTCTTTCATTTGTGTATTGAACTTGATTTGCATTTTGAACTTGGTTGGATGAACTTGTGGGCATGATTTTAAACTTGTGGGCATGAACTTCATCAACTTGTTTGCGTGAAATTTTTATTGTGTTGGAAAATGTTTATCATTTTGTGTTGAAAATGCCATATGGAATGCGCCGGCGAGTCGTGCGCGCTGCATTTTAGCGCGGCTGCTGGAGCCAGCGCTGCGCGCCGTGCCAAACCAGGCGATACGTGCGCGGCATATCTGTTTTTTTCGCGCGGCGCGACCGGCGCCTGTTGGAGATGCTCTAACGAAAATGAGTCCGTGGCCGTCCGTGAAGCCAACGACCTCAGGTGGCGTCGAGAGGCCACGAGTGTGGAGCATCGTCTTGTGCTGGATAACTCTGCACTGCACCCATTCCACCTCTCTGTTGGTGCCATCCTTCATCGACCAGAGGTAGAGCGTGTCGTTCCGCATGCCTGCGAACCCCAGCCTGCCATCCTCCGCTTTCACGAGGACGGTGCAAGAGTAGTACTCGTGCTGGGACGGCGGCCAAATCACCGAGAGTTCCTGCCTGACGATGTCGTACCCCAACATTCTGAAATTGAGGTACGGGTCGCAGGTGAAGTAGAGCGTGTACCCCACAAGGAAGCTCGGTCGCCCGTCAACAAACGCCGGCTGCTCGATCTCAACTCGCTGGCTCCAGGCATCGGCCTCCGACGAGTAGGTGCAGGCGAACGTGATGCCATGTTCGCCGCATCCCATGAAGGCGAGACGGAAGGGTCTGCCATGACAGTCGAGGTGGTCGCAGCCGACCGCGGCGCAGAGCACGGCCGCGTTGAAGCCAAGCGCGTAGGCCGGCACGCGGGGGATCTTGAACTCCTCACCCGTGACGGGGTCCCAGACGACGAGGCGCTGGCCCTGAGCAGTGTGGAGGAGCACGCGGCCGTGGCGGGCGTCCAGCACATTCAGGTCGGGGCGGTCGGAGGCGGCGGGGCGGAAGGAGGAGGTGGGGACGAGCTGGGCCATGCCTTGGTAATGCTGCTTCAGGTTGAGGACAAAGCCGAGCATGGAAGGTGTTCGATGGAATGCGCGGTAGCGGCGGAGGTACGCCGGGTCGGTGAGGAGGTGGCGCCAGCGCCAGCAGACGAGGGAGGCGTGCACAAGGCGCGTGGGGTCGTCCGAAGGGAGGCGGAGGAGGATCTCCGGGGCCATGTCGGCGATTGTCCGAGGCGCCGGCGCTGGTGCCGGCACGAGGCGAGGCCGTTTCGGCATAGGCGTGTCCATGGGTGGTTGCTTGCTTCGTTTGGTGCTGGTTTCCCGGCGCTACGGTTAGGTTTTAAGCATGCTAGTGGCTAAGAGGACGGCGACCGGAATGGGAGGGTCACGCACGCGGCTTGCGGAGGGAGACGGTGGCGGCATGGGAGGGGAAGTTAGCTCGAGAAGTGCGCGGGCCGGGAGTTGGCGCATGATTTTAACACCGTTTGGCGGGCAGCAAATTCAAGTACTGCCGCCAACCAGAATATTGTGCAATCTGTCGCTTGGCGCCTACCGCGGATCAGGGCACACTAGTGGAGGAGCACGCGGCCGTAGCTACTGGTGCGGCTCCCATATCGGGCCTCTTCGAAGCCATCACTTTTTTCTGGACAAACTTTTTTTTTCTTTTTTCTTTTTTTGAAACTACAAACTTTTTTTTCAAGAGTATGCCAATGGCGTACCATATTTTTATAAAAGACAGAACAATATTTACAAGAGACCAAACGGAGATGCGAACATCCAAGATGGCAAACACCACTCCGACCCCAACCCAAACTCATGCGGTTACATTCTCACGAAAGGATCTAGACCTCCAACACCGAGCCCTGCAATAGTCCAATCTACGATATTAGAACGAATTGGCGCTACCAGTTGGGGAGGTGTCTTCTGATCGCGCGGCCTGTTGAACACCCTAGTGTTACGCTGCTTCCACAGAGCCCATGCCGTCCCTAAGACAAAGGAGTCGAATCCTCGTCGCACTCTGCCTGTTAACCTCAATCTTTGCTCCAGCCACCATTCGGAAAAGGTAGTGTTGGTGGTCGGCGCGTGGATGTTAAGCTGGAAAGAATCGAGGCATAGGTGCCACACCTCTCGTGCGTAGACGCAATGCACCAAGATGTGATCCGTGTTATCTTCTTCTTAAAGGCACGTGAAGCACGGCGACCTCTCATCTTGGGGGCCTTGTCTGGCTCGCCTGTCAGAAGTCCAAAGCCGATACTACACCGCAAGCCAAGCAAAAAATTTGCACCGTAAGGGTTCCTAGCTCCTCCAAATGCCTTCTGTCGTTGCCCATGCATAACCTTTGGTAGACCGACCTTGCTGTGTAAGTTCCTGAGATGTCTGCTGGCCAAGAAAACTGGTCCGGACTCTGATCATTAGTCGGGACCGTGGCGATGGCTAGGCATAGATTGGCCACCTGCATGTGCGCAGTGAAGGAGATGTCACCCTGAACGTCCACCGTCCATGCATTCCCCGACAAGGCCGGTTTTACTGTCCTTCTGTTGCGTGCCCTCATGTTCACCATCTCGAGGATGAGGGGAGCAATCTCACTGACTGTAAACCCATGGATCCAACGATCCATACAGAACAACACCCTCTTGCCATCGCCCACATTGATCTTAACAAGACTATTGAACACAAGCCTGGCCTTTGCATCCTCTGTCATAGGAATACCGTGCCAAGGTCTAGATGAGTCAGACCTGCGTAACCATTCCCACCGCACACGCAGCGCAATCTCCTGCACGCGTAGATCTCGGAATCCTAGGCCGCCAAAACATGTTGTACGGCACACCGTGTCCCAAGCCACAAGGCATTGCCAGCCATTTACCTTGTCTTTGTCGGCCCAAAAGAACGCCCTCATCCATTTCTTCATGTCTTCAAAGACCCATCCAGGGGCATCAAGCACCATGAGCTGATGTACCGGCCTTGCAGAGACAACTGATTTGGCAAGGATCAATCTTCCAGACCTCTGAATCAACCCTCTTTGCCATGTAGGTACCACCTTCCTGACTTGATCGAGCAACGGTTGCCAGTCCGTACGTCCCAATTGGTGGATCGCGAGCGGGATTCCAAGGTATTTGCAAGGGAATGCGCCTAGCTGACATTGCAGCACTGCCCTCGTTCTATGCCTATCCTCCTCTGATCCGCTTATCAAAATCGCAGCCGATTTTGTGAAATTGATCCTTAAGCCTGAAGCTTCACCAAAAACCTCCGACGGCTCCTTTACGCAATACAGATCTTGCACTGAAGGCTTCACAAACATCGCTACGTCGTCAGCATAAACCGATAGCCTCTGCATTGGCTCGATCCCTCTAAAGGAGCTGATGACACCCTCGGTCGTGGTTGTGTTGATGAGGGAAGAGAGAGTGTCCATGGCGATCACAAAAAGCATAGGGGAGACGGGGTCCCCTTGCCTTAGACCCTGAGCGTGGTAGATGATGCTTCCTGGGACTCCGTTGAAAATGATCCTGGTGCTCACCGTGGATAGCAACGTAGTCACCCAACTAACCCATCTCCATACGAACCCTCGTGCCCTTAGTACTGAAGGAAATATTCCCTAGAGGCAATAATAAAGTTATTATTTATTTCCTTACTTCATGATAAATGTTTATTATTCATGCTAGAATTGTATTAACCGGAAACATAATACATGTGTAGATACATAGACAAACAGAGTGTCACTAGTATGCCTCTACTTGACTACCTTGTTGATCAAAGATGGTTATGTTTCCTAACCATAGACATGAGTTGTCATTTGATAAACGGGATCACATCATTAGGAGAATGATGTGATTGACTTGACCCATTCCGTTAGCTTAGCACTTGATCATTTTAGTTTACTGCTATTGCTTTCTTCATGACTTATACATGTTCCTATAACTATGAGATTATGCAACTCCCGATTACCGGAGGAACACTTTGTGTGCTACCAAATGTCACAACGTAACTAGGTGATTATAAAGGTGCTCTACAGGTGTCTCCGATGGTACTTGTTGAGTTGGCATAGATCGAGATTAGGATTTGTCACTCCGATTGTCGAAGAGGTATCTCCGGTCCCTCTCGGTAATGCACATCACTATAAGCCTTGCAAGCAATGCAACTAAAGAGTTAGTTGCGGGATGATGCATTACGGAAACGAGTAAAGAGACTTGCTGGTAACGATATTGAACTAGGTATTGAGATACCGACGATCGAATCTTGGGCAAGTAACATACCGATGACAAAGGGAACAACGTATGTTGTTATGCGGTTTGACCGATAAAGATCTTCGTAGAATATGTAGGAACCAATATGAGCATCCAAGTTCAGCTATTGGTTATTGACCGGAGACGACTCTCAGTCATGTCTACATAGTTCTCGAACCCGTAGGGTCCGCACGCTTAAAGTTCGGTGACGATCGGTATTATGAGTTTATGTGTTTTTATGTACCGAAGGTAGTTCGGAGTCCTGGATGTGATCACGGACATGACGAGGAGTCTCGAAATGGTCGAGACGTAAAGATTGATATATTGGACGGCTATATTCAGACACCGTAAGTGTTCCGGATGATTTCAGAGAAAACCGGAGCGCGGGAGGGGTTACCGGAACCCCCCGGGGAAGTATTGGGCCTTAGTGGGCCTGAGGGGAGAGAGAGGGCTGCAGCCCAGGAGGTGGTGCGCACCCTCCCATGGGGAGTCCGAATTGGAATAGGGGAGGGGCACGCAGCCCCTCTTTCCCTCTCCCTCTCCCTCTCTTTCCTTCCCCCTTTCCTCTTCCTAGTTGGACTAGGAAAGGATGAATCCTCTTCCTAGTAGGAAGAGGATTCCTCCTCTCCTTGGGGCGCACCAAGGCTGGCCGGCCTCCCCCCTTGCTCCTTTATATACGGGGGGTGGGGGGCACCCAAAGACACACAAGTTGATTGTTCCAAGTGAAAGAACGAGGATGTCGCCTAGAGGGGGGTGAATAGGCGCTTTGAAATAATTACGGTTTAGGCTTGAACAAATGCGGAATAAACCTAGCTGTCAAGCACAAAACCAATAACAACTAGGCTCACCTATGTGCACCACAAACTTATGCTAATCAAGAAAAACTACTAGGTGATATCAAGATATATGACACGAAACAATATGGCTATCACAAAGTAAAGTGCATAAGTAAAGGGCTCGGGTAAGAGATAACCGAGGCACGCGGAGACGACGATGTATCCCGAAGTTCACACCCTTGCGGATGCTAATCTCCGTTTGGAGCAGTGTGGAGGCACAATGCTCCCCAATAAGCCACTAGGGCCACAGTAATCTCCTCACGCCCTCGCACAATGCAAGATCTCGTGATTCCACTAAGGGACCCTTGAGGGCGGTCACCGAACCCGTACAAATGGCAACCCTTGGGGGTTACCGAACCCGTACACTTTGGCAACCCTTGGGGGCGGTCACCGGAACCCGTCATATTTCTCGGGGCGATCTCCACAACCTAATTGGAGACCCTGATGCTTGCTCGGAGCTTTACACCACAATGATTGAGCTCTGAACACCACCAACCGTCTAGGGCGCCCAAGCACCCAATAGGAACAAGCTCAAAGGTACCAAGCACCAAGAGTAATAAGCTTCTCAACTTGTAACTTACACATATCACCATGGAGAACTCAAACCGATGCACCAAATGCAATGGCAAGGGCACACGGAGTGCCCAAGTCCTTCTCTCTCAAATCCCACCGAAGCAACTAATGCTAGGGAGGAAAATGAGAGGAAGAACAAGAAAGAGAACACCAAGAAATCCAAGATCTAGATCCAAGGGGTTCCCCTCACATAGAGGAGAAAGTGATTGGTGGAAATGTGGATCTAGATCTCCTCTCTCTTTTCCCTCAAAAACTAGAAAGAATGCATGGAGGGATTGAGAGTTAGCAAGCTCGAAGAAGGTCAACAATGGGGGAAGAACACGAGCTCAAAAGATAAGGTTCAATGGGGAAGAAGACCCCCTTTTATAGGACCTCCCGAATCCAACCGTTATGTGCTCAGTTTGCGTACTAGCGGTACTAACTCAATGCAACCATTAGTCCATAGAGAATGTCATCAATTACCAAAACCACACATGGGGGCACCGCATGTCCTTTCAATCTCCCCCATTTTGGTAATTGATGACAATCACTTTCAAGAGAGTTTAATTATGCATCACCATGCAATGAAACAACCAATGATGCAGGAGAATGAGATGCGAATGATTAGGAACAAAACCAAAGCAAGGAGAAGACTCTGAAAACCTTCTCCACAAAACTCTCTGAAACTTCTCCCCTATTGGCATCGATTGCCAAAATGGGCGAAAAGCTTAGAAGGCCAATATAAAAAGTGTTCCTCCATAAATTGTGTATTTATCAAAAAGATAGTGGAATGCCATACACATATTCAAAGGTAAATACTTGGAGGAGCACAAACTATATTGAGGCACATAGATTGCTAAAGAAATATATGCCACAAGGACATAAGAAAGAGAGACACAAGCAATCAAGCAATCAAAAGATACCAATTTAAGCAAGCAATCAAAGGATATCAATTGAACCAACTAGACCAAAGATCCTACGAGCCACATGAATAAAGGATATTATGATATGAGCAAAGAAGTGTTCTAAGGAAACTAGAGAAGCTCCCCATGATTTGTGCACACATAAGAATTTTTGTATTTGGATACAAAGTGCACAAAATAGGATCATAGCTCCCCCAAAATCAATAGAAACTTACAACAAGTGCAAGTGAGCAAATAGGAAACTAAGCCTAGTACTTGCAACAAACACATGGTTGAGCAACAAATGAAAGAGGCAACTTAAGAATGGGCTCAACCAAAATGATGTGTGTGAGTCAAGGAAATGCACTTGAGAAGACTAATGTACGGATGCGCATTAAGCATCAATAAAGTCTTGAAAGAATGAGGCAACATGGTGAAAGGCCTATCATTCCCACACACAACAAGTAAATGGGTTCACAAGCTTACTAATAAGCATATAAAGAACTTATGCTTGTGACAACCCGTGGTGAAGATAGAAGATGAAAGCCTCATCAAGACGAGGGATACCAATTAAGATGGCAAAATCCTTGTAAAGATAAGCATGAGGAAAATAATCTTCACCACACAAGAGTGCATCAAGATGCAACGAGATAAGACACACACTCAGGGCAAAAGCTTTCATAGAGCCACCAAAGAAATAACATAAGAAAGACAAGGTGGATGTGAAAGAAAGGATATCAACTAGATATGCAACTTCTCTCAAGTGTATAAGATTCTAGGTAGATGAAATCATGATGATATATATCTACAAAGAAGGATATACACATGAAATAGTTACAAAAAGGAAAGAACAAGATATCCACAAGGAAATCATAAATATACCAATAAGATATTTGCTTGAAAGCATAACACATGGCTAGATATGGTCTTATTGTATATAAATAAATTCCTACTACACAACCATCAAAGACATCACAACTAGCAACATGAGATCATCGTTGAGATGCTTTGAGAAAGGAAACAAGTGTCACAAGATGGAATGAATATCATGCCAAGATGCAACCTACACAAGGTTGAATGCAAGAAAAGAATGCATGAATAGATACTTGTTACCGAGATATCATTGGAAGGATGTAAAAGAAACCAATTGAAGGTAATAGATAGTAGTTCATTAAGCATCCTAGCTTGACTCCAATAAGCACATGGTGACACCACCTTCCTTGTGAGTGAGCCTAGCATCCAATGCATCTCCAATTGTTCCTAGAACAACAACACAAACAAAATGGTACCCAAACTCATTGGGACCAAAGAGTTAGAAACACCAACAATACATAGGACAAATTCCACATAAATATGTGCATATAGATATGAAGTAGAATTTCATGCACATCTCATTCAATTTGAGACTTGGTGGAGTTTCCCCTATATATTGGGTCAAAAATAAAGCATGCCAAAGATACTACATGAAGTTAATATGCATGCTCAATACTCTCAAGAACCGATACCAATTGACAAAGAAATACCAAGGAAGAAGAGATACCAACTGAATAAAACATCACTTGGAGGATATCCATTGAAAGATACATCAAGGAATGAGACATCCATTGATACACTCAAAATAAAAGATATCAAACTCCCAAAGGAGAGGATGGTTCCAAACAAACCAAGCTCTCTACAAAGTTTCATGATGGCACAAGTACCAAAACCAAAATGGCTTGCCTTCCACCAACACACACTTGATAAGGATCGCAAGAGTGTTTTATAGAAAATAGGATAGCTCCCCAAGACTAGTGCGTTATAGAGAATTTGCATTTGAATACAAAATGCACAAGTTGGGATCACCACTTTCACTATATCTAGAAAACACTAGACAAGATCAAGAAATAAACAAGATCCACAAGTGGTATGGAAGACAAAGCTGGTTAATACAATCTTTGGCAAGAGAAAAGGCAAATAAAAGCAAAATCCAATGTAAAGATGATCAATAATTTCTACCACACATAAGAGAGTACCCATTGTCAAAAGACAAGAAGTATTTGAAATAATTCCCGGTGGTAGATAGCAAGGATATCCAACATCATCTTTACACCAAACATAACCAAATTGCAACTTGTAGAGCTAACATGCCACCTAGGAACAAGATAATCTACAATATCAACACTAGGTGACAATATCTCAAATGTACACATTTTCTAGGCTAGTAATATACATAGCATATTACTCCCCCATAATGTGATACCAATTCAAGATAGACAAGAGGCAATTAAAAGGATCCAACAAGAGATAATTAATGGACTACTTAGAGTTTGAATTTCTCATGAGAAGACATACCATGTAGGGACTAGATAATCTTGTAATATCAATACTAAGTGGTATTACCCATGTACCCACCTTTATAGGATTGTGAAGTGCACAAAAGCACATCACTTCCCCATAATGGGATATTCCATTAATCTCTCACAAGAGCCAACTAAGATATGACCAAGATGCACAAAGGCTCAACGAACGACACACATGCACATGATGTGTAAACCAACATACACAAAAGCACTTTGGAGACACATCATATACAAACACATGCAAGGAACAAAACCAAAACATGCAAGGGGGCAAGTAACTTCTAATGTAAGCAATTTAAGTACAAGTTACTGCAAGGAGGAACATTGGATATAAGATAGAAACTTGATAATCCGAATGACTTGGCTTGAGAAAATATGAATGGTGAAAACCCCCTTAATTCTTCATAATGTAGCCAAGTCTCCAATGCCCTCCATAGACACCTATTGGTCAAGTTTGAGCTAGTTGGTCCCCAACCAAGTTGGGTCCAAGGAGGTTAGTCATAATAGGCTTGGCTACCCAAATGGTTCTTTGCTTGAAACCACTTTGAGTACCAACAAACTTGGCAAACACATTACCACCCTTATCCTTCCCAAGAGTATAGATATCATCAATGATAATTGGGTTGGATAAGTTACCACTAGTGCATGAGGAGGCAAGGTGACCTTTATCACAACATAGGTAGCAACGTATACTCTTCACTTTCTTCTCACTTGATTTCTCAACTTGAGAAGCACTAGCTTGAGGTTTCTTGGGAAGAGGCCTTTCTTCAACTTGAGGTTGAGCATGAGAATGAACTTGTGGCCGCTTCCCTTGTTGCTTGTCACTAATGGCCTTCTTCTTCAAAGGGCAAGATCTAACATGATGTCCTTCAATTTTGCACTTGAAGCAAATGATCTTGACCGAATTCTTGACTTGTTTTTGGCCCTTCTTCTTGTTGCTCTTGGACTTCTTCTTCTTATTGGAGTTGAATCCAAGTCCACCTTTGTCATTGGGGGATTTTTGCACACTCAAGATACTGCTGAGTGTGGCCTTCCCTTCATGACACTTTTCCAAGTCTTTCTTCAAAGAAGTGACTTGGGCCTTGAGCTCTTTGATTTCCTCTACATGGTTAGTCTCAACACAAAGTACTAGAGGAAGTATAAGCTTCATCGTTAGAGCAACAAGTCAAGGAAAGCAATTCATCACAAGATGTACCAACATTGTGAGTAGATGAATTACAAGGACTAGCACATAGCAATATAGCATTTTGACTAGAAGTAGTGCTAGTATACACATGAGGCTCACTAGATGTTACCTTGGCAAGCATGGCCTCATGAGCCATCTTTAGCACATTATGGGATACTAGAAGATCATCATGAGAGTTTGAGAGCTTTTCATGACTTTCTTCCAATTTCCCATATTTGCTAGATAGCAACTCAAGTTGAGCCCGTAGCTCAACATTCTCCTTAAAAATGGATGCTTCACATGTAATAGAGTTAGTAGCACAAGCATCATCAATAATAGCAAGAGGAGAAGGCAACTTTACAAGCTCTTTTGAATATGAGGCTTTAAGTTGTGCATGAGACTCGATGAGTTTGATGAGCTCACCCTTGATGACCCTTGAGCCATTTTCGAGGTGCTCAAAATCCTCAAGGAGTCTAGCATGAGCAACTTCAAGCTTAGCATTTTTCGTTTCAAAAACATTGGCCACCTCAAGAGCTCTATCATGAGATTCCTTCACTCTAGATAATTCTAGAGCAAAAGTCTCCTCAAGAGATTCCTTGGTGGTTTGTTCAAGTTCAAAAGCTTGAGAGAGGTCCGCAATCTCATTAGCGTAATCACGCTCATGACCTTCCATTTTATCAATGGTGACCTCATGCTCCTCAAGGCGAGATTCCAACTCATCAATATATTTCTTGCCCTCAATAGCAATAGACATGCTTTCCATGAAGTTGGAACGAGCAATGTTATTCTTAAGAAGAGCTTTAAAAATCATTTCCCCCTTAATTTTTAAGGAGGCAACATCATCATTCTCTTCATCATAATCAACATCATCATCACTCTTGTCATCAACAATATCATCACAAGATATCTTGGGATTCAAAGTGGGAGATACCTTTGAAGCCTTAGCCATAAGGCAAAACGCAATCGATGATGATGTAGGATGCCTTGAGGCACCTTTCAAGATCACATCTTGTTCCATGGGGTGTTGGATTTCCTCTACATTGTTAGCACAACGATTCGAGGAAATAGATGCATTTTTATCATGACAACAAGATATAGCAAGCACATCATTATGAGATTTAGTAAAGTAATTTCTACATGATATGCAAGGACTATCAACACAAGCATGTGAAACATTTAGAGAGCTAGAAGTGTTGAAGTCCAAAGATGGAGCATTGCAATAAGGTAGTAATGAGGAATCATCAACGATAAGCACACTATCATCATTGCAATGAACACCACTACTCACCATATCATTACCTTGTGGCAATCCACATGTAGGTGAAGTAGAAGAAGTTGAGAAAGCAACACGGCCGGAGGTGGAGGGAGAACAATCATCCCCACAAAACTTGGACACTCCATGTTTATCTTGAAGCTTTGTCCACAACTCATGAGCATCCCGAAACGGCATGAGTTGAAAAATAACTACATTGCTCAAAGCATCGAAAAGCACATTAGAAGCTTGAGCATTAAGATAAGAGTTTTTCTCATCCTCTAAAGATAATCTTCGGGGATTCTTTGGAGGAGAAAAACCCATATCTACAATTCTCTCTAAATTTGGGTCCATGACCCTAAAGAGATTAAGCATGCGAATTACCCAAACATCAAATTTGTGCCATCGAAACTAAGAGTGTCAGAGAATCCTAAACCCCTAGTCGACATCCTTACTCTCTAGGCGGTTAAGCCCTATAAAGAGAGACGAGGCTCTGATACCAATTGAAAGAACGAGGGTGTCGCCTAGAGGGGGGTGAATAGGCGCTTTAAAATAATTACATTTTAGGCTTGAAAAAATGCGGAATAAACCTAGCTGTCAAGCAAAAAACCTATAATAACTAGGCTCACCTATGTGCACCACAAACTTATGCTAAGCAAGAAAAACTAGTAGGTGATAGCAAGATATATGACACGAAACAATATGGCTATCACAAACTAAAGTGCATAAGTAAAGGGCTCAGGTAAGAGATAACCGAGGCACGCGGAGACGATGATGTATCCCGAAGTTCACACCCTTGCGGATGCTAATCTCCGTTTGGAGCGGTGTGGAGGCACAATGCTCCCCAATAAGCCACTAGGGCCACCGTAATCTCCTCACGCCCTCGCACAATGCAAGATGTCGTGATTCCACTAAGGGACCCTTGAGGGCGGTCACCGAACCCATACAAATGGCAACCCTTGGGGGCGGTCACCGAACCCGTACACTTTGGCAACCCTTGGGGGCGGTCACCGGAACCCGTCAAATTGCTCGGGGCGATCTCCACAACCTAATTGGAGACCCCAATGCTTGCTCAGAGCTTTACACCACAATGATTGAGCTCGGAACACCACCAACCATCTAGGGCGCCCAAGCACCCAAGAGGAACAAGCTCAAAGGTATCAAGCACCCAAGAGTAATAAGCTTCTCAACTTGTAACTTACACGTATCACCGCGGAGAACTCAAACCGATGCACCAAATGCAATGGCAAGGGCACACGGAGTGCCCAAGTCCTTCTCTCTCAAATCGCACCGAAGCAACTAATGCTAGGGATGAAAATGAGAGGAAGAACAAGAAAGATAACACCAAGAAATCCAAGATCTAGATCCAAGGGGTTCCCCTCACATAGAGGAGAAAGTGATTGGTGGAAATGTGGATCTAGATCTCCTCTCTCTTTTCCCTCAAAAACTAGCAAGAATGCATGGAGGGATTGAGAGTTAGCAAGCTCGAAGAAGGTCAACAATGGGGGAAGAACATGAGCTCAAAATATAAGGTTCAATGGGGAAGAAGACCCCCTTTTATAGGACCTCCCGAATCCAACCGTTATGTGCTCAGGTTGCGTACTAGCGGTACTAATGCTTGGAGGAGCGGTACTACCGCTTAGCACGGGCAAAACAACCCAACGAGAGAGAAAAACATGAGCTGTAGTTCTGCCAGAGAGGTAGTACCACTCTGGGGAGAGGTAGTACCGCTTACTGCTTCTAAGAGGTACCACCGCTCGGGTGGAGAGGTAGTACCGTTCACTGCATATAAGAGGTACTACCGCTCAGGTGGAGAGGTAGTACCGCTTACCGCTTATAAGAGGTACTACCGCGAAACTCGACACGAAAAAGGCACATCCCCAGAAGCAGCGGTACTACGCATGGCACAGGGCCGCGGTATTGCCTCTTACAAGCGGTACTACCGGTCTAGAGAGCAGTACTACCGCTTGAGGCTTTCAAGAACACAATAGAGAAAATAGAGGATGCAATAAAGCCTAAACTGCCACAACTTCTGCATGTGATCTCCGAATTGAGCAAACTCAAGCTTGTTGGATAGATGACGACAAGTAGCATCCAACAACGAGTGATTATAGTAAGAAGAGGTAGGGGAGGAATGCCAAACAAATGGAGGAGTGAGACCTCAACAGAGAAGAACGGGCATAACCTCCAACATCGAAAACATCATAGAAGATGCAAGTGAACTCCATTTTCGATGAACTCGAGCTTGTCATCAAGATGACCATAAGCTCCAAAACTCACAAAGAGAACCAAACAAGAACCAAGAAAGATGATGCTAGGATGCAATGGTTTGAGCTCTCTACGAATGATACGATCAAGCTACTCATCGAGAGCCCCCCTTGATAGTATGGCAATTGATCATATAACCCGGTCTCCAAACTACCACCATGAGACTGGTAAAATAGAAAACCTATCAAGGGAAAACCTTTGCCTTGCACATAGTCCACTTGAGCTAGATGATGACGACCTTGACTCCCTCAAGTTGGACCACCTATCTTGATTGTGTTGGCTCGATGAAGACTAGTTGATTGCTCCCCCATACTCCACTATGGGTGAGCCACTCTTTGGCACATCTTCACAAGTCCATTGACACCACAATGGACATCAAGCTTCAAGGATGATCTCTTCGTGATGCTCCACTTGAACTTGCATACCGCAATCTTGATGACGATCACCACTTGATGTCATCCTCTCCATGGGTTGTATGATATATTCCTCTTGATGCAAGCCCATGGAAACATACCATACCATGAGATCACTTGATCCCACTTGGTACATCTTCTACGCTTTGTGTGTTGATCAACTTGAATAACTCTTTGTACATAGTCTTGATCAACCTTGAATCTTTCTAACTCTCTTCATTTGGATGATGTTTTGAAGGTATAAATGAATGATCACACCATCTTCTTCTTCTTCAAGACATGCTTGCAATAAGCGCCACACTCACATGACCAATCTTTGGATAATTCCTTAATAGCACCTTGGTCCACACATAAACTCCTTGAAACCAACACATGGACTTCAAGACATGCCTATGGACAAATCCTTCAAATATAACTCAATGCAACCATTAGTCCATAGAGAATGTCATCAATTACCAAAACCACACATGGGGGCACCGCATGTCCTCTTTCACCAAGCCATGTGCGGTGCCCTCCTCCACCATAATCCACCTCGATCATATTGTAGCGGTGCTTAGGCGAAGCCCTGCATCGGTAGCAACATCATTACTGTCATCACGCCGTCGTGCTGACGGAACTCTCCCATGAAGCACTGCTGGATCGGAGTTCGTGGGACTTCATCGAGTTGAACGTGTGCTGAACTCGGAGGTGCCGTGCGTTTGGTACTTGGATCGGTCGGATCGTGAAGACGTTCGACCACATCAACCGTGTTCTCATAACGCTTCCGCTTACGGTCTACGAGGGTACGTGGACGATACTCTCCCCTCTCTTTGCTATGCATCACCATGATCTTGCGTGTGCGTAGGAAAATTTTGAAATTACTACGTTCCCCAACAAGTACCTCCACCAGGAACGGCCAAGATAAGGAGTCGAAAGCTCTAGCAATATCCAACTTGAGAAAGAGACATGGTATCTTGGAGGCGTGGATTTTCCTAGCAACCTGCCAGACCAGCAGGTAATTATCGTGGATGCTCCGCCCTTTGATGAAGGCGGACTGATTGATGCTGACTACTTCATGCATGCGCTTCCTAGCTCTCGTGGCCATCAGCTTCGCGAACAGCTTGGCAAAGCTGCGGGGGAGGCTAATGGACATGTAGTCCTTAACGTCTAGAGCCTCTGGAGATTTGGGGATGAGAACGATATGAGCTTTGTTGAGTTTGCCGAACCCCCCGCAATCGCCAACAAACAGCTTAAGCAGCGCTGCCATGATATCAGACTTGATGACATGCCAGGCTTTGAGGTAGAAAAGCCCAATGAAGCCGTCCAGCCCAGACGCACGATACTGCGGCAATTCTTTGATCACATGCCAAACTTCCTCCTCTGTAAAAATCCCTTCCAGATCTGAAAGATCAAGCTCCGACATGCCCAGAAGGTCCAGCTCCAACGAGTGTCCTCTAGCGCTGGCCTTTCCCAAGATGTTGTTGTACATCTGCAAACACGTCCATGATTTTGTCCTGATCCGTGATAATCTTCGTGCCTTGCCTGATCTTGGGTATGAAGTTTTTTGACCTTCTGTCATTGGCCACTGCTTGGAACAACTTAGTGTTCGCATCTCCCTCCCGCAACCATCTAATCCACAATCTTTGGCAGTCAATGGTCCTCTCTAGGGACGCCAAACCCAGCAAGGCCAACTTTAGCGTTCTCCACAATCAGCACTCCATGTCGGTTAAGATCCTTACTTCTTGCACCTGGTCGAATCTGAAAATGATCCAATTCGCTACGGCCATCAGGGTCTTGATGTTGCCCGACTTGCGTTGGCCCCAAGCTTGAAGATAGGTAGCCATGTTACAGAATAAAGCATCCAAGCGTTTGAAAGGGTCTACGATCTCCTCATCGCATGCCCAAGCCTCGTAGACGGCTTCGTCGAAACCCTCCAATTTAGTCCAGTGCACCTCAAAGCGGAGTCGCTTTTTGTGATACATGTGGACACTCCTTGACAGATGCAATGGCACATGGTCCAACATGCTGGAGAACCCCCTCAACAAACTTTCAATCTATTTGTCTTTGGTAGTACAAAGAATAAAAAAAGTAATAAAAAATTACAATCATGTATGTGGACCACCTAGCGACGACTACAAGCACTAGAGCGAGCCGAAGGGGCGCCGTTGTCATCGCCCCTCCCTCACAGGTGCCGGGCAAACCTTGTTGTAGTAGACAGCCGGGAAACCGTTGTGCTAAAGCCTAATAAGACTAGCGCCCCAGAACAGTAACCATCACCGATGAAGAAAGTCATAGATCAGAAGGATCAAGCCAACACATTAAGCATTAAGGGACAATTCTTTTTGACTCGATTATCAAGAATCATGGTCTGGAAAATCAAAATTGTAAAAAAAACTCATTTCTTTCTCAGGAATTGTCTAGAATCATCCAAAATCGTAGTGTATTTTAGAATCGTCAAAAGTTGACAATTTTGGCGATTCCCACGAGACCCTTAAAAATGATTCATTTTTAATGTCTATCCCTATAGGACATCATAATTATGACCGAAATGTCACTCGGGCCTAAAATGAGCCTATCCGGCGAAAAGCCCCATGTCCACCCCTACTCTCGTTCGTCCCTAGCCACAAGTGTTGGGGAATGTAGTAATTTCAAAAAAATTCCTACACACACGCAAGTTCATGGTGATGCATAGCAACGAGAGGGGAGAGTGTTGTCTACGTACCCTCGTAGACCGAAAGCGGAAGCGTTATAACAACGCGGTTGATGTAGTCGTACGTCTTCACGGCCCGACCGATCAAGCACCGAAACTACGGCACTTCTGAGTTCTAGCACACGTTCAGCTCGATGACGATCCCCGGACTCCGATCCAGCAGAATGTCGGGGAAGAGTTCCATCAGCACGACAGCGTGGTGACGATCTTGATGTTCTACCATTGCAGGGCTTCGCCTAAGCACCACTACAATATTATCGAGGATTATGGTGGAGGGGGGCACCGCACACGGCTAAGAGATCAATGATCAATTGTTGTGTCTAGAGGTGCCCCTGCCCCTGTATATAAAGGAGCAAGGGGGGAGGCGGCCGGCCTAGGAGGAGGGCGCGCCAAGGGGGGAGTCCTACTCCCACCGGGAGTAGGACTCCTCCTTTCCTTGTTGGAGTAGGAGTGAAGGAAAGAGGAGGAGAGGGAGAAGGAAAAGGGCGCTGCACCCCTTGTCCAATTCGGACCAGAGGGGGGGCGCAGGCCTCCTTCCTTTTGGCCTATCTCCTCTATTCCTGTATGGCCCAATAAGGCCCATATACTCCCCGGCGAATTCCCGTAACTCTGTGGTACTCCTAAAAATACCCGAATCACTAGGAACTTTCCGAAGTCCGAATATAGTCGTCCAATATATCGATCTTTACGTCTCGACCATTTTGAGACTCCTCGTCATGTCTCTGATCTCATCCGGGACTCCGAACTCCTTCGGTACATAAAAACATATAAACTCATAATATAACTGTCATCGTAGCGTTAAGCGTGCGGACCCTACGGGTTCGAGAACTATGTAGACATGACCGAGACACGTCTCCGGTCAATAACCAATAGCGGAACCTGGATGCTCATATTGGCTCCTACATATTCTATGAAGATCTTTATCGGTCAGACCGCATAACAACATACCTTGTTCCCTTTGTCATCGGTATTTTACTTGCCCGAGATTCGATCGTCGGTATCCCAATATCTTGTTCAATCTCGTTCGGTAATACATCATCCCGCAACTAACTTATTAGTTGCAATGCTTGCAAGGCTTGAGGGATGTGCGTTACCAAGAGGGCCTAGAGATACCTCTCCGACAATCGAAGTGACAAATCCTAATCTCGAAATACGCCAACCCAACAAATACCTTAGGAGACACCTGTAGAGCACCTTTATAATCACCCAGTTACGTTGTGACATTTGGTAGAACACAAAGTGTTCCTCCGGTAAACGGGTGTTGCATAATCTCATAGTCATAGGAACATATATAAGTTATGAAGAAAGCAATAGCAACAAACTAAACGATCGAGTGCTAAGCTAATGGAATGGGTCAAGTCAAACACATCATTCTCTAATGATGTGACCCCGTTAATCAAATGACAACTCATGTCTATGGCTAGGAAACTTAACCATCTTTGATTCAACGAGCTAGTTAAGTAGAGGCATACAAGTGACACTCTGTTTGTCTATGTATTCACACATGTATTATGTTTCCGGTTAATACAATTCTAGCATGAATAACAAACATTTATCATGATATAAGGAAATAAATAATAACTTTATTATTGCCTCTAGGGCATATTTCCTTCAGTCTCCCACTTGCACTAGAGTCAATAATCTAGTTCACATCGCCATGTGATTTAACATCAATAGTTCACATTACTATGTGATTAACACCCATAGTTCACATCGTCATGTGACCAACACCCAAAGGGTTTACTAGAGTCAATAATCTAGTTCACATCGCTATGTGATTAATACCCAAAGAGTACTAAGGTGTGATCATGTTTTGCTTGTGAGGGAAGTTTAGTCAACGTGTCTGCCACATTCAGATCCGTAAGTATTTTGCAAATTTCTATGTCAACAATGCTCTGCACGGAGCTACACTAGCTAATTGCTCCCACTTTCAATATGTATCCAGATTGAGTCTTTGAGTCATCTGGATCAGTGTCAAAACTTGCATCGACGTAACCCTTTACGACGAACCTTTTTTCACCTCCATAATCGAGAAACATATCCTTATTCCACTAAGGATAATTTTGACCAATGTCCAGTGATCTACTCCTAGATCACTATTGTACTTCCTTGCCAAACACAGTGTAGGGTATACAATAGATCTGGCACACAACATGGCATACTTTATAGAATCTATGGCTGAGCCATAGGGAATGACTTTCATTCTCTCTCTATCTTCTGCCGTGGTCGGGTTTTGAGTCTTACTCAACTTCACACCTTGTAACACGGGCAAGAACTCCTTCTTTGACTGTTCCATTTTGAACTACTTCAAAATCTTGTCAAGGTATGTACTCATTGAAAAACTTATCAAGCGTCTTGATCTATCTCTATAGATCTTCATGCTCAATATGTAAGCAGCTTCACCGAGGTCTTTCTTTGAAAAACTCCTTTCAAACATTCCTTTATGCTTTGCAGAATAATTCTACATTATCTCCGATCAACAATATGTCATTCACATATACTTATCAGAAATGTTGTAGTGCTCCCACCCACTTTCTTGTAAATACAGGCTTCACCGCAAGTCTGTGTAAAACTATATGCTTTGATCAACTTATCAAAGCATATATTCCAACTCCGAGATGCTTGCACCAGTCCATAGATGGATCGCTGGAGCTTGCATATTTAGTCAGCACCTTTAGGATTGACAAAACTTTCTTGTTGCATCATATACAACTCTTCTTTAATAAATCCATTAAGGAATGTAGTTTTGTTTATCCATTTGCCAGATTTCATAAAATGTGGCAATTGCTAACATGATTCGGACAGACTTAAGCATAGATACGAGTGGGAAACTCTCATTGTAGTCAACACCTTGAACTTGTCGAAAACCTTTTGCGACAATTCTAGCTTTGTAGATAGTAACACTACTATCAACGTCCGTCTTCCTCTTGAAGATCCATTTAATCTCAATGACTCGCCGATCAATGGGCAAGTCAATCAAAGTCCATACTTTGTTCTCATACATGGATCTCATCTCAGATTTCATGGCCTCAAGCCATTTCGCGGAATCTGGGCTCATCATCGCTTCCTCATAGTTCGTAGGCTCATCATGGTCAAGTAACATGACCTCCAGATCAGGATTACTATACCACTCTGGTGCGGATCTCACTCTGGTTTACCTACGAGGTTCGGTAGTAACTTGATCTGAAGTTACATGATCATCATCATTAGCTTCCTCACTAATTGGTGTAGTAGTCACAGGAACAGATTTCTGTGATGAACTACTTTCCAATAAGGGAGCAGGTACAGTTACCTCATCAAGTTCTACTTTCCTCCCGCTCACTTCTTTCGAGAGAAACTCCTTCTCTAGAAAGGATCCATTCTCAGCAATTAATATCTTGCCTTCGGATCTGTGATAGAAGGTGTACCCAACATTTTCTTTTGCGTATCCTGTGAAGATGCACTTCTCCGATTGGGGTTTGAGCTTATCAGGTAGAAACTTTTTCACATAAGCATTGCAACCTCAAACTTTAAGAAATGACAGCTTAGGTTTCTTGCCAAACCATAGTTCATACGGTGTCATCTCAATGGATTTAGATGGTGCTCTATTTAATGTGAATGTAGCTGTCTCTAATGCATAACCCCAAAACGATAGTGGTAAATCGGTAAGAGACATCATAGATCGCACCATATCTAATAAAGTACGGTTACGACGTTCGGACACACCATTACATGTTGGGGAACGTAGTAGAAATTCAAAATTTTCTACGCATCACCAAGATCAATCTATGGAGAAACTAGCAACGAAGGGAAGGAGAGTGCATCTACATACCCTTGTAGATCTCTATGCGGAAGCGTTCAAGAGAATGGGGTTGAAGGAGTCGTACTCGTCGTGATCCAAATCACCGGAGATCCTAGTGCCGAACGGACGGCACCTCCGCGTTCAACACACCTACAGCCCGGTGACGTCTCCCATGCCTTGATCCAGCAAGGAGAGAGGGAGAGGTTGAGGAAGACTCCACCCAGCAGCAGCAAAACGGCGTGGTGGTGGTGGAGGAGCGTGGTACTCCAGCAAGGCTTCGCCAAGCACCACAAGAGACGAGGAGGGAGAGGGGTAGGGCTGCGCCAGGGAGAGATCAAATCGTATGTTGGGCAGCCCAAAACCCCCACTATTTATAGGAGGAGGGGAGGAGGGTGCGCCCCCTCTAGGGTTCCCACCCCTAGGGGGGGCGGCAGCCCTAGATGGGATGGAGGGGGGCGGCCAAGAGGGGGAGAGGGGGGCGCGCCCTAGGGTGGGCCTTAGGCCCATCTGCGCCTAGGGTTTCCCCCTTCTCCTCCTAGCTGCGCCTTGGGCCTTGTGGGAGGCGCACCAGCCCACTCAGGGGCTGGTCCCTTCCCACTCTTGGCCCATGCAAGCCTCCGGGGTTGGTGGCCCCACTTGGTGGACCCCCGGACCCCTCCGGTGGTCCCGGTACACTACCGGTAAAACCCGAAACCTTTCCGGTGACCAAACAGGACTTCCCATATATAAATCTTTACCTTCGAACCATTCCGGAACTCCTCGTGACGTCCGGGATCTCATCCGGGACTCCGAACAACATTCGGTAACCACATACAAACTTCCTTTATAACCCTAGCATCATTGAACCTTAAGTGTGTGGACACTACGGGTTCGGGAACCATGCAGACATGACCGAGACGTTCTCCGGTCAATAACCAATAGCGGGATCTGGATACCCATGTTGGTTCCCACATGCTCCACGATGATCTCATCGGATGAACCACGATGTTGAGGATTCGATCAATCCCGTATACAATTCCCTTTGTCTAGTGGTATGATACTTGCCCGAGATTCGATCGTCGATATCCCGATACCTTGTTCAATCTCGTTACCGGCAAGTCTCTTTACTCGTTTCGTAACACATCATCCCGTGATCAACTCCTTGATCACATTGTGCACATTATGATGATGTCCTACCGAGTGGGCCTAGAGATACCTCTCTGTCACATGGAGTGACAAATCCCAGTCTCGATTCGTGCCAACCCAACAGACACTTTCGGAGATACCTGTAGTGTACCTTTATGGCCACCCAGTTACGTTGTGACGTTTGGCACACCCAAAGTATTCCTACGGTATCCGGGAGTTGCACAATCTCATGGTCTAAGGAAATGATACTTGACATTAGAAAAGCTTTAGCAAACGAACTACACGATCTATGTGCTAGGCTTAGGATTGGGTCTTGTCCATCACATCATTATCCCAATGATGTGATCCCGTTATCAACGACATCCAATGTCCATGGTCAGGAAACCATAACCATCTATTGATCAACGAGCTAGTCAACTAGAGGCTTACTAGGGACATGGTGTTGTCTATGTATCCACACATGTATCTGAGTTTCCTATCAATACAATTCTAGCATGGATAATAAACAATTATCATGAACAAGGAAATATAATAATAATCAATTTATTATTGCCTCTAGGGCATATTTCCAACAGTCTCCCACTTGCACTAGAGTCAATAATCTAGTTCACATCGCCATGTGATTAACACTCACAGGTCACATCACCATGTGACCAACATCCAAAGAGTTTACTAGTGTCACTAAACTAGTTCACAGCATCATGTGATTAAGACTCAATGAGTTCTGGGTTTGATCATGTTTTGCTTGTGAGAGAGGTTTTAGTCAACGGGTCTGCAACATTCAGATCCGTATGTACTTCACAAATCTCTAGGTCATATTCTAAATGCTGCTTCCACGCTCCACTTGGAGCTATTCCAAATGGTTGCTCCACTATACGTATCCGGTTTGCTACTCAGAGTCATTCGGATAGGTGTTAAAGCTTGCATCGATGTAACCCTTTACGCCGAACTCTTTATCACCTCCATAATCGAGAAACATGTCCTTATTACTCCAAGGATAATTTTGACCGCTATCTAGTGATCCACTCCTGGATCACCTTTGTACCCTCTTGCCAGACATGTGGCAAGGCACACATCAGGTGCGGTACTCAGCATGGCATACCGTATAGAGCCTATGACAAAAGCATAGGGGACGACATTCGTCCTTTCTCTTTCTTCTGCCGTGGTCGAGCTTTAAGTCTTAACTTCATACCTTACAACTCAGGCAAGAACTCCTTCTTTGACTGATTCATCTTGAACACCTTCAAGATCATGTCAAGGTATGTGCTCATTTGAAAGTACCATTTAGCGTTTTTCTTGATCTATCCTCATAGATCTTGATGCTCAATGTTCAAGTAGCCTAATCTAGGTTTTCTATTGAAAAACACTTTTCAAATAACTCTCCATGCTTTCTAGAAATTCTACATCATTTCCGATCAACAACATGTTAATAACACATACTCATCGAAAATTCTATAGTGCTTCCACTCACTTCTTTGGAAATACAAGTTTCTCATAAACTTTGTATACACCCAAAATCTTTGATCATCTCATCAAAGCATACATTCCAACTCCGAGATGCTTACTCCAGTCCTTAGAAGGATTGCTGGAGCTTTGCATACTTATTAGCATCTTTCAGGATTGAAAAAACATTCCGGATGTATCACATACAACCTTTCCTCAAGAAAATCGTCGAGGAAACAATGTTTTGACATCCTATCTGCAAGATTTCATAAATAATGGAGCAATCGCTAATATAATTCCAACAGACTCTTAGCATCGCTACGAATGAGAAAGTCTCATCGTAGTCAACTCCTTGAACTTGTCGGAAAACATCTTAACGACAAGTCAAGCTTTCTTAATGATGATACTTACCATCATTGTCTGTCTTCCTTTTAAAATCCATCTGTACTCAACAGCCTTACGACCATCGAGCCGTTCTGCCAAAGTCTACACTTTGTTTTCATACATGGATCCTCTCTCGGATTTTATGGCCTCGAGCCATTTATCAGAATCCGGGCCCACCATCGCTTCTCCATAGCTCGTAGGTTCATTGTTGTCTAGCAACACGACTTCCAAGACAGGATCACGTACCACTCTGAAGTAGTACGCATCCTTGTCATCCCACGAGGTTTGGTAGTGACTTGATCTGAAGTTTCATGATCACTATCATAAGCTTCCACTTCAATTGATGTAGGTGCCACAGGAACAACGTCATGTGCCCTGCTATACACTAGTTGAAGTGACGGTTCAATAACCTCATCAAGTCTCCACCATCCTCCCACTCAATTCCTTCGAGAGAAACTTTTCCTCGAGAAAGGACCCGATTCTAGAAACAATGCCTTATTGCTTTCGGATCTGAGACAGGAGGTATACCCAACTGTTTTGGGTGTCCTATGAAGATGCATTTATCCGCTTTGGGTTCGAGCTTATCAGCCTGAAACTTTTTCACATAAGTGTCGCAGCCCCAAACTTTTAAGAAATGACAGCTTAGGTTTCTCTAAACCATAGTTCATACGGTGTCATCTCATCAGAATTACGTGGTGCCCTATTTAAAGTGAATGTGGTTGTCTCTAATGCCTAACCCATAAACTATCGTGGTAATTCGATAAGAGACATCATGGTATGCATCATATCCAATAGGGTGCAGTTATGATGTTCGGACACACCATCACACTATGGTGTTCCAGGCTGTATTGGATGTGAAACAATTTCCACAATGTCTTAATTCTGTGCCAAACTCGTAATTCAGATATTCATCTCTACGATCATATCAGAGACATTTTATCCTCTTGTCACGACGATGTTCAACTTCACTTTGAAATTACTTGAACCTTTCAATAATTCAGACTCATGATTTATCAAGTAAATATACTCAACATCTACTCAAATCATCTGTGAAGTAAGAACATAACGATATCCACTACATGCCTCAGCACTTATTGGACTGCACACATCAAAATGTATTACTTCCAACAAGTTGCTTTCTAGTTCCATTTTACTGAAAACGAGGCTTTCAGTCATCTTGCCCATGTGGTATGATTTGCATGTCTCAAGTGATTCAAAAATCAAGTGAGTCCAAACGGTCCATTTGCATGGAGTTTCTTCATGCATATACACCAATAGACATGGTTTGCATGTCTCAAACTTTTCAAAAAACGAGTGAGCCCAAAGATCCATCAACATGGAGCTTCTTCATGCGTTTTATACCGATATGACTTACGTGGCAGTGCCACAAGTAGGTGGTACTATCATTACTATCTTTTGGCATGAACATGTGTATCACTACGATCGAGATTCAATAAACCATTCATTTTAGGTGCAAGACCATTGAAGGTATTATTCAAATAAACAGAGTAACCATTATTCTCCTTAAATGAATAACCATATTGCGATAGACATAATACAATCATGTCTATGCTCAACGCAAACACAAATCTTGATGGTAGAGGGAGCGTACGATATTTGATCAACCTTGGAAATACTTCCAACACATATCGTCATCTCACCTTTAGCTAGTCTCCGTTTATTCCATAGCTTTTATTTCGAGTTACTAACACTTAGCAACCAAACCGGTATCTAATACCCTGGTGCTACTAGGAGTACTAGTAAAGTACACATTAACATAATGTATATCCAGTATACTTCTACCGACCTTGCCAGCCTTCCCATCTACCAAGTATCTAGGGTAATTCTGCTCCAGTGGCTGTTCCCCTTATTACTTAGTCTCGGGTTTGGGTTCAACTTTGGGTTTCTTCACTAGAGCAGCAGCTGATTTGCCGTTTCATGAAGTATCCCTTCTTGCCCTTGCCCTTCTTGAAACTAGTGGTTTCACCAACCATCAACCATTGATGCTCCTTCTTGATTTCTACTTTTGTGGTGTCAAACATCGCGAATATCTCAAGGATCATCATATATGTCCCCTATACATTATAGTTCATCACGAAGCTCTAGCAGCTTGGTGGTAACGACTTCGGAGAAACATCACTATCTCATCTGGAAGATCAACTCCCACTCGATTCAAATGATTGTTGTACTCAGACAATCTGAGCACAAGCTCAACAATTGAGCTTTTCTCCTTAGTTTGCAGGCTAAGAAAATCGTCGGAGGTCTCATACCTCTTGACGTGGGCACGAGCCTGAAATCCCAATTTCAGCCCTCGAAACATCTCATATGTTTCACGACGTTTCAAAACGTCTTCGGTGCCTCAACTCTAAACCGTTTAACTGAACTATCACGTAGTTATCAAAATGTGTATGTCAGATGTTCGCAACATCCACAGACGACGTTCGAGGTTCAGCACACTGAGCGGTGCATTAAGGACATAAGCCTTCTATGAAGCAATGAGGACAATCCTCAGTTTATGGACCTAGTCCGCATAATTGCTACTATCAACTTTCAACTAAATTTTCTCTAGGAACATATCTAAACAGTAGAACTGAAGCGCGAGCTACGACATAATTTGCGAAGACCTTTTGACTATGTTCAGGATAATTAAGTTCATCTTATGAACTCCCACTCAGATAGACATCCCTCTAGTCATCTAAGTGATTACATGATCCGAGTCAACTAGGCCGTGTCCAATCATCACGTGAGACGCACTAGTCAACATCGGTGAACATCTTCATGTTGATCGTATCTACCATACGACTCATGCTCGACCTTTCGGTCTCTTGTGTTCCGAGGCCATGTCTGTACATACTAGGCTCGTCAAGTCAACCTAAGTGTTTTGCATGTGTTCCGAGGCCATGTCTGTACATGCTAGGCTCGTCAACACCCGTTGTATTCGAACGTTAGAATCTATCACACCCGATCATCACGTGGTGCTTCGAAACAACGAACCTTCGCAACGGTGCACAGTTAGGGGGAACACTTTCTTGAAATTATTATGAGGGATCATCTTATTTACTACCGTCGTTCTAAGTAAACAAGATGCAAAAACATGATAAACATCACATGCAATCAAATAATAGTGACATGATATGGCCAATATCATATAGCTCCTTTGATCTCCATCTTGGGGCTCCATGATCATCTTGTCACCGGCATGACACCATGATCTCCATCATCATGATCTCCATCATCGTGTCTCCATGAAGTTGCTCGCCAACTATTACTTCTACTACTATGGCTACCGGTTAGCAATAAAGTAAAGTAATTACATGGCATTGTTCAATGACACGCAGGTCATACAATAAATAAAGACAACTCCTATGGCTCCTGCCGGTTGTCATACTCATCAACATGCAAGTCGTGATTCCTATTACAAGAACAGGATCAATCTCATACATCACATATATCATTCATCACATCCTTTTGGCCATATCACATCACATGGCATACCCTGCAAAAACAAGTTAGACGTCCTCTAATTGTTGTTTGCATGTTTTACGTGGCTGCTATGGGTTTCTAGCAAGAACGTTTCTTACCTACGCAAAAACCACAACGTGATATGCCAATTGCTATTTACCCTTCATAAGGACCCTTTTCATCGAATCCGATCCGACTAAAGTGGGAGAGACAGACACCCGCTAGCCACCTTATGCAACTAGTGCATGTCAGTCGGTGGAACCAGTCTCACGTAAGAGTACGTGTAAGGTCGGTCCGGGCCGCTTCATCCCACAATGCCGCCGAATCAAGATTGGACTAGTAACGGTAAGCATATTGAACAAAATCAACGCCCACAACTACTTTGTGTTCTACTCGTGCATAGAATCTACGCAATAGACCTAGCACATGATGCCACTGTTGGGGAACGTAGTAGAAATTCAAACTTTTCTACGCATCACCAAGATCAATCTATGGAGAAACTAGCAACGAAGGGAAGGAGAGTGCATCTACATACCCTTGTAGATCACTATGTGGAAGCGTTCAAGAGAACGGGGTTGAAGGAGTCGTACTCGTCGTGATCCAAATCACCGGAGATCCTAGTGCCGAACGGACGGCACCTCCGCGTTCAACACACGTACAGCCCGGTGACGTCTCCCATGCCTTGATCCAGCAAGGAGAGAGGGAGAGGTTGAGGAAGACTCCATCCAGCAGCAGCACAACGGCGTGGTGGTGGTGGAGGAGTGTGGAACTCCATCAAGGCTTCGCCAAGCACCGCAAGAGACGAGGAGGGAGAGGGGTAGGGCTGCGCCAGGGAGAGATCAAATCGTATGTTGGGCAGCCCAAAACCCCCACTATTTATAGGAGGAGGGGAGGAGGGTGCGCCCCCTCTAGGGTTCCCACCCCTAGGGGGCGGCAGCCCTAGATGGGATGGAGGGGGGCGGCCAAGAGGGGGAGAGGGGGGCGCGCCCTAGGGTGGGCCTTAGGCCCATCTGCGCCTAGGGTTTCCCCCTTCTCCTCCTAGCTGCGCCTTGGGCCTTGTGGGAGGCGCACTAGCCCACTCAAGGGCTGGTCCCTTCCCACTCTTGGCCCATGCAAGCCTCCGAGGTTGGTGGCCCCACTTGGTGGACCCCCGGACCCCTCCGGTGGTCCCGGTACACTACCGGTAAAACCCAAAACCTTTCCAATGACCAAAACAGGACTTCCCATATATAAATCTTTACCTCCGGACCATTCCGGAACTCCTCGTGACGTCCGGGATCTCATCCGGGACTCCGAAAAACATTCGGTAACCACATACAAACTTCCTTTATAACCCTAGCGTCATCGAACCTTAAGTGTGTAGACCCTACGGGTTCGGGAACCATGCAGACATGACCGAGACGTTCTCTGGTCAATAACCAACAGCGGGATCTGGATACCCATGTTGGTTCCCACATGCTCCACGATGATCTCATCATATGAACCACGATGTCGAGGATTCGATCAATCCCGTATACAATTCCCTTTGTCTAGCGGTATGATACTTGCCCGAGATTCGATCGTCGGTATCCCGATACCTTGTTCAATCTCGTTACCGGCAAGTTTCTTTACTCGTTCCGTAACACATTATCCCGTGATCAACTCCTTGATCACATTGTGCACATTATGATGATGTCCTACCGAGTGGGCCCAGAGATACCTCTTCGTCACACGGAGTGACAAATCCCAGTCTCGATTCGTGCCAACCCAACAGACACTTTAGGAGATACCTGTAGTGTACCTTTATGGCCACCCAGTTACGTTGTGACGTTTGGCACACCCAAAGTATTCCTACGGTATCCGGGAGTTGCACAATCTCATGGTCTAAGGAAATGATACTTGACATTAGAAAAGCTTTAGCAAACGAACTACACGATCTATGCGCTAGGCTTAGGATTGGGTCTTGTCCATCACATCATTCTCCCAATGATGTGATCCCGTTATCAACGACATCCAATGTCCATGGTCAGGAAACCGTAACCATCTATTGATCAATGAGCTAGTCAACTAGAGGCTTACTAGGGACATGGTGTTGTCTATGTATCCACACATGTATCCGAGTTTCCTATCAATACAATTCTAGCATGGATAATAACGATTATCATGAACAAGGAAATATAATAATAATCAATTTATTATTGCCTCTAGGGCATATTTCCAACAATCTCCCACTTGCACTAGAGTCAATAATCTAGTTCACATCGCCATGTGATTAACACTCACAGGTCACATCACCATGTGACCAACATCCAAAGAGTTTACTAGTGTCACTAAACTAGTTCACAGCATCATGTGATTAAGACTCAATGAGTTCTGGGTTTGATCATGTTTTGCTTGTGAGAGAGGTTTTAGTCAACGGGTCTGCAACATTCAGATCCGTATGTACTTCGCAAATCTCTAGGTCATATTATAAATGTTTCTTCCACGCTCCACTTGGAGCTATTCCAAATGGTTGCTCCACTATACGTATCCGGTTTGCTACTCAGAGTCATTCGGATAGGTGTTAAAGCTTGCATCGATGTAACCCTTTACGCCGAACTCTTTATCACCTCCATAATCGAGAAACATGTCCTTATTACTCCAAGGATAATTTTGACCGCTATCTAGTGATCCACTCCTGGATCAACTTTGTACCCTCTTGCCAGACATGTGGCAAGGCACACATCAGGTGCGGTACTCAGCATGGCATACCGTATAGAGCCTATGACAAATATTTTACTTCTGTTATCATATCGTAGAAACTTTTATTTTTGTTACGATGATTCTCCAGTTCACTCTGAAATTCTTTGAACTTTTCAAATGTTTCAGACTTGTGTTTCATCAAGTAGATATACTCATATCTTTTCAAATCATCTGTGAAGATCAGAAAATAATTATACCTGCCGCGAGCCTCAATATTCATCGGACCTCATACATCAGTATGTATGATTTCCAACAAATCTGTTGCTCGCTCCATTGTTCTGGAGAACGGAGTCTTAGTCATCTTTCCCATGAGGCATGGTTCGCAAGCATCAACTGATTCATAATCAAGTGATTCCAAAAGCCCATCAGCATGGATTTTCTTCATGTGCTTTACACCAATATGACCTAAACGGCAGTGCCACAAATAAGTTGCACTATCATTATTAACTTTGCATCTTTTGGCTTCAATATTATAAAATTGTGTATCACCACGATCGAGATCCAACAAACCATTTCCATTGGGTGTATGACCATAGAAGGTTTTATTCATGTAAAGAGAACAATAATTATTCTCTAACTTACATGAATAACCGTATTGCAATAAACATGATCCAATCATATTCATGCTCAACGCAAACACTAAATAACATTTATTTTAGGTTTAACACTAATCCCGAAAGTATAGGGAGTGTGCGATGATGATCATATCAATCTTGGAACCATTTCCAATACACATCGTCACATCACCCTTAACTAGTCTCTGTTCATTCTGCAACTCCCGTTTCGAGTTACTATTCTTAGCAACTGAACCAGTATCAAATACCGAGGGGTTGCTACGAACACTAGTAAAATACACATCAATAATCTGTATATCAAATATACCTTTGTTCACTTTGCCATCCTTCTTATCCGCCAAATACTTGGGGCAGTTCCGCTTCCAGTGACCAGTCCCTTTGCAGTAGTAGCACTTAGTCTCAGGCTTAGGACAAGACTTGGGCTTCTTCACTTGAGCAGCAACTTGCTTGCCGTTCTTCTTGAAGTTCCCCTTCTTCCCTTTGCCCTTTTCTTGAAACTAGTGGTCTTGTCTACCATCAACACTTGATATTTTTCTTGATTTCTACCTTCGTTGATTTCAGCATTACGAAGAGCCTGGGAATCGTTTCCGTTATCCCTTGCATATCATAGTTCATCACGAAGTTCTACTAACTTGGTGATGGTGACTAGAGAATTCTGTCAATCACTATCTTATCTGGAAGATTAACTCCCACTAGACAATCTGAGCACATGCTCACTACATGAGCTATTCTCCTCCATCTTTTTAGCTATAGAACTTGTTGGAGACTTCATATCTCTCAACTCGGGTATTTACTTGAAATATTAACTTCAACTCCTGGAACATCTCATATGGTCCATGACATTCAAAACATCTTTGAAGTCCCGATTCTAAGCCGTTAAGCATGGTGCACTAAACTATCAAGTAGTCATCATATTGAGCTAGCCAAACGTTCATAACGTCCGCCTCTACTCCTGCAATAGGTCTGTCACCTAGCGGTGCATCAAAGACATAATTCTTCTGTGCAGCAATGAGGATAATCCTCAGATCACGGATCCAATCCGCATCATTGCTACTAACATTTTTCAACATAATTTTTCTCTAGGAACACAATAAACTGGGAGCAACATTGCGAGCTATTGATCTTAAACATAGATATGCTAATACTACCAGGACTAAGTTCATGATAAATTAAAGTTCGATTAATCATATTACTTAAGAACTCCCACTTAGACAGACATCCCTCTAATCTTCTAAGTGATCACGTGATCCATATCAACTAAACCATGTCCGATCATCACATGAGATGGAGTAGTTTCAATGGTGAACATCACTATGTTGATCATATCTACTATATGATTCACGCTCGACCTTTCGGTCTTCGTGTTCCTAGGCCATATCTGTTATATGCTAGGCTCGTCAAGTTTTAACCTGAGTATTCCGTGTGTGCAACTATTTTGCACCTGTTGTATTTGAACGTAGAGCCTATCACACCCGATCATCACTGGTGTCTCAGCACGAAGAACTTTCGCAACGGTGCATACTCAGGGAGAACACTTGTACCTTGATAATTAGTGAGAGATCATCTTATAAAGCTACCATCGAACTAAGAAAAATAAGATGTATAAAAGATAAACATCACATGCAATCAAAATATGTGACATGATATGGCCATCATCATCTTGTGCCTTTGATCTCCATCTCCAAAGCATCGTCATGATCTCCATCGTCACCGGCATGACACCATGATCTCCATCATATTAATCTATATCAATGTGTCGTCACAAGGTTGTCTCGCCAACAATTGCTCTTGCAACTATTGCTATCGCATAGCAATAAAGTAAAGCAATTATTTGGTGCTTGCATCTTATGCAACAGAGAGATAACCATAAGGCTTTTGCCAGTTGCCGATAACTTCAACAAAACATGATCATCTCATACAACAACTTATATCTCATCACGTCTTGACCATATCACATCACAACATGCCCTGCAAAAACAAGTTAGACGTCCTCTACTTTGTTGTTGCAAGTTTTACGTGGCTGCTACGGGCTGAGCAAGAACCGTTCTTACCTACGCATCAAAACCACAACGATAGCTTGTCAAGTTGGTGCTGTTTTAACCTTCGCAAGGACCGGGCGTAGCCACACTCAGTTCAACTAAAGTTGGAGAAACTGACACCCGCCAGCCACCTGTGTGCAAAGCACGTCGGTTGAACAAGTCTCGCATAAGCGTACGCGTAATGTCGGTCCGGGCCGCTTCATCCAACAATACTGCCGAACCAAAGTGTGACATGCTGGTAAGCAGTATGACTTATATCGCCCACAACTCACTTGTGTTCTACTCGTGCATATTACATCAACACATAAAACCTGGCTCGGATGCCAATGTTGGGGAACGTAGTAATTTCAAAAAAATTCCTACGCACATGCAAGATCATGGTGATGCATAGCAACGAGAGGGGAGAGTGTTGTCTACGTACCCTCGTAGACCGAAAGCGGAAGCGTTATAACAACGCAGTTGATGTAGTCGTATGTCTTCACGGCCAGACCGATCAAGCACCAAAACTACGGCACCTCCGAGTTCTAGCACACGTTCAGCTCGATGACGATCCCCGGACTCCGATCCAGCAAAATGTTGGGGAAGAGCTCCGTCAGCATGACGGCATGCTGACGATCTTGATGTTCTACCATTACAGGGCTTCGCCTAAGCACCGCTACAATATTATCGAGGATTATGGTGGAGGGGGGCACCGCACACGGCTAAGAGATCAATGATCAATTATTGTGTCTAGAGGTGTCCCCCTGCCCCTGTATATAAAGGAGCAAGGGGGAGGCGGCCGGCCTAGGAGGAAGGCGCGCCAAGGGGGGAGTCCTACTCCCACTGGGAGTAGGACTCCTCCTTTCCTTATTGGAGTAGGAGTGAAGGAAAGAGGAGGAGAGGGAGAAGGAAAAGGGGGCTGCACCCCTTGTCCAATTCGGACCAGAGGGGGGGCGCAGGCCTCCTTCCTTTTGGCCTATTTCCTCTATTCCCGTATGGCCCAATAAGGCCCATATACTCCCCGGCGAATTCTCGTAACTCTCCGGTACTCCTAAAAATACCCGAATCACTCGGAACCTTTCCGAAGTCCGAATATAGTCGTCCAATATATCGATCTTTATGTCTCGACCATTTCGAGACTCCTCGTCATGTCCCTGATCTCATCCGGGACTCAGAACTCCTTCGATACATCAAAACATATAAACTCATAATATAACTGTCATCATAGCGTTAAGCGTGCGGACCCTACGGGTTCGAGAACTATGTAGACATGACCGAGACATGTCTCCGGTCAATAAACAATAGTGGGACCTGGATCCTCATATTGGCTCCTACATATTCTATGAAGATCTTTATCGGTCAGACCGCATAACAACATACGTTGTTTCCTTTGTCATCGGTATGTTACTTGCCTGAGATTCGATCGTCGGTATCTCAATACCTAGTTCAATCTCGTTATGGCAAGTCTCTTTACTCGTTCCGTAATACATCATCCCGCAACTAACTTATTAGTTGCAATGCTTGCAAGGCTTGAGTGATGTGCATTACCGAGAAGGCCCAGAGATACCTCTCTGACAATCGGAGTGACAAATCCTAATCTCGAAATACGCCAACCCAACAAATACCTTCGGAGACACCTGTAGAGCAACTTTATAATCACCCAGTTACGTTGTGACGTTTGGTAGCACACAAAGTGTTCCTCCGGTAAATGGTAGTTGCATAATCTCATAGTCATAGGAACATATATAAGTTATGAAGAAAGCAATGGCAACAAACTAAACGATCAAGTGCTAAGCTAATGAAATGGGTCAAGTCAATCACATCATTCTCTAATGATGTGACCCCATTAATCAAATGACAACTCATGTCTATGGCTAGGAAACCTAACCATCTTTGATTCAACGAGCTAGTCAAGTAGAGGCATACTAGTGACACTCTGTTTGTCTATGTATTCACACATGTATTATGTTTTCGGTTAATACAATTCTAGAATGAATAACAAACATTTATCATGATATAAGGAAATAAATAATAACTTTATTATTGCCTCTAGGGCATATTTCCTTCAACAAGCACTCAAACCAAGCTAGGGTTCGCTCGCCAACTGGCGAGCCGACCCGGCACTGTCAGATCCGTCGATGGCAGGTCCCCTATGACACTGCCCTGTCAAGTCCGCTGCCATCCCCGTCACCTGCGTCCGGCCTTCCCGTCTTCTCCACAACCATCCCAGTCCCATCCCCCGCCATCCCTGTCACCTCCGCGCTTGGCCTTCCTGTCTCCTCCACAACCATACATGTCACCTCCATGGTCGTCGCCCCTCTACGTCCTCCCTGCAGGAGGCATCATTTGTGCTTTCCCTCTGCATCATTGTCGTATGCTTGTACCTTGAGATCATCCTTCTAATTGTAGTTTGCAACTCACTTTTTAAAATGTAATATCAAGCACTTTATGATATATGCAACTTGCTTTTAAATTATAATATTAAACACTTCATGAGATTTGCAACTCGCTCTCATGTTCATATTAGACGTGAAACTATTTGAATTACCCAGTGTTCGCAATTCAACACGCAGTTTCAATCTAGGAGGCGTTACAAATATTTTAGCACACAACTCATACAACAATCACAGGCTAGAGTCTTAGAAAAGAACTAGACGGCTGATTATTTGGGCACATGATTCGGTGGGCAGTTTTCAGAATTAGCCAAAAGAACTGGCCCTTAATAATAATTTTAGTCAATTTATATTCTAAAATTAATTACAAAATTTCTGAATTATCCAACAGTCAATGCACACTAATAAACAGAAAACGTATGCAACAACATCGCATATGCAACAGTAACCATATCACAGACATGAACAGGCCACGACACACATACTATTTGTTTGTAGCCGTGACTGTTGTAAGAGCAATGTTGTTGACGATGACATTGGTGAAGACTGGTTGAAGTAGATGACGTTGGAGATACTGGTACACGATGATGACTGTTATTTTTACACTTCTCTAACCTGAGTTTAAACAGATATATTTCATTAAAACCGAGATATTTCGCTCCACTATTGCCACTAATGACTAATGAATGCATAGAATTCCAAAAATTCTTTATTTATTTTGTTTCCATGGGAAATGGGCTATCTATGGACGAAATCAAGCCAATACTTGGAAAGAAGTAAAGTGGAGATAGAAAGAATCAAGTGGGAGGCACACCAGAAGAAACAGAGCAAAAGGCGGCATTCCATGTGACCGAGCCTGCTCGTATGAGCGGTCGCATGGCATGGAAACCGAGTCTCCTCGTCCACCTGGACAACATTTATAAAGGGGCCAACGCTAAATGGATAACAGAACATCACAGAAGAAACCAGTCTTCGTCATCATCACCATAGCCATCTTCATCACCCCAAGCCGCCGCCTGATGAGTGGATTTTATGCATACATTTTAGCGTATATTATAGTGCCAAAAACCCTCATATCATATCCATCTAGCACTTATTCATTTCTCCAATGCATATTTTTCGGTGTTTACTTGTTTTACCAAGTTCCATGCACACCTTTTATTTTTATTTAGCTTTCCTTTGTTTAGTAGTCTTTGTAAGTGTGTTGACATGTTCATGGACTTGGGACATCAAAATAGTGGAGCTAGGGGTCAAACTGGAGAAGTTCCAAGCACCAGATCAAGGCCCTTTGGAGAGTTTGATGATTTGACATTTATCAAAGTGTACAAAATGAAGATCTAATTCCACAAATGCATCATGCTTTTTGCTAGCAATCCAACGAGCCTAAGAATGTCGAAATTGGAGTTCGTATGTAGAAATGGCGACCAAAATAAAGAAGCAGCTCCCAAGTCCAGAAGGAAAGACAACCTTTCATGCGGCGGGAGCCGCTCGTTTGAGCTCTAGACTGGCACGGAAATTGGCCATATCTCTCCAAATTTTGCTCCGATTTCATCCCCGCTTTCCCTACGAGATCCTTGACGACCAAGGCTTGTTTGGGACGTGGATTTGGCTCCCCTTGAGCCCATGGATGAAGGGGATGAGGCTAGATCAACGGATGCCACCAGAGGAGCACCCCTATATGAAGACCTCCAACCCTAGCCGCTGGCTCATCTCATATTCATCCTCCAAAAGTTCCATCTACAACCACCACACCTTCATTGCAGCAAACTCCACCATAGAGAAGGGGAAAGACAAGGAAAGGAGAAGGGAGGAGGCGCCTCCCACGTTCAGCGCCGGCCAGAAGGCCGGTGCCCTCGTCATCATTGTCGTCATGTTTCTCTCCATCTCCAACTTCATGTTGGCTTGTAACTTGTCCCTCACCTCTATGTACTTGATACGTCTCCGTCATATCTATAATTTTTTATTGTTTCATGCCAATATTCTACAACTTTCATATACTTTTGGCAATTTTTTATACTCTTTTTGGGACTAACATATTGATCCAGTGCCCAGTGATAGTTCCTGTTTGTTGCATGTTTTTTGTTTCACAAAAAATCCATATCAAACGGAGTCCAAACAGGATAAAAACTTATGGAGTTTTTTTTGGAATATATGTGATTTTTGGGAAAAAAATCAACGCGAGACGATGCCCTAGGCCCTTGTGGCCACTCCGTAAGGCGGTTGGTGCCCTTCTTCTTGCGCAAGAAAGCTAATGCCCGGATAAAAATCGTGTTAAAATTTCAGCCCAATTGGAGTTAAGGATCTCCCGGAATTTAAGAAATGGTGAAAGGCCAGAATCGGGGAACGCAGAAACAAAAAGAAAGAGAGAGAGAGAGAGATCCAATCTCGGAGGGGCTCTCGTCCCTCCGCCACCATGGAAGACAAGGACCAGAGGGGAAACCCTTCTCGCATCTAGGGGAAGGTCAAGAAGGAAGAAGAAGAATGGGGGGGGGCTCTCTCCCCCTCTCTCCCGGTGGCGCCGGAACACCGTCGGGGCCATCATCGTGACCGCGATCTACACCAACAACTTCACCACTGTCATCACCAACTCTCCCCCCTTCTGTTGTAACATCCCAATTTTCAATTTGGATGTTTATAATACATCATTCATATGCATCCATGATTTATGCATTTTTGCCCCATTTGTTTTATTTGATTTTTGATCCAAGGAACTTTGAGCAACACAAGGACCAAAAGAGAGAGTTGGAAGTTTCCCCAAAACCCACTTTTGAAATTTCAAAGTTGGGATATGGATCAAATTTGGTTTCACCAAATTAATTCATTTCCATTATATCAAAAATAAAATAAAGAGAGAAGATAAAATGACTTCTTCAAAAACAGAAGGAAAATATTGGAAATTGAATTTGGAATCAAAATATAATTGTTGGGTTTTATTTGTAATTTATTTTATTAGTTTAGCAAAAATATTTATTTTTTAAAACTTGCATTTTAGGCCAGATAAAAGTTCACTAGGTCATATATAAGACCATATAACTATGTGAATTTTCTGAGATTTTTAGGCTAACTTTTATTTGTATTTTCGGTGTTTCTTTGCTTCTGTAAAAAAATGTTTTAAAAAAAATACGCAACCCAGCAGGCCCAGGCCCATGTGCTATCTCCTTCTTCCTCCTCTCTGTACGTGAACACTGACAGAACGTTCATCCATGGCGCCTCTACCTCTTCCTCCCCTCATCTTCCTCTCCCCCGCTCCAAAACGCCTCTGAATGGAACCCCCTCGCCTCCCTCGACCCCTCCCATTCCCTGGTGCGCCTCAAAGACAACCATAATGGCCATCATGAGCGCTTGAAACTGCAGCCATTAACACATCTCACCCCACCCAACTCTGGACCTCCCCTGCCCTATATAAAGCACCCCTGGGAGCCCCTCTCAACCCTCGTCTGAAGCCCTCTCCTTTTGGAGTTTTTGCCCCTCCCTAACCTCGCCAATTGCTCGCCGGAGTTCGTGAATTCCGGCGACCTCTCACCGTGCATACAGGAAGCAATCTACCACCACAACTTGTTCAAGTGGTTCACCTCATCCTCCTCTACATCGTTCCGCACGCGTCCTTCGTCAAAGCACACCGGAGCCACCTACTTCCTCGTCTCCGGCGACAAGTCCGGTGAGCACCCAGCCAGCGAATCATAGAGCGCCACTTGTCTCTGGCCCATTTTGTTTTCTTTTTTAGGAATTTTTCCAAATTCAGATTCTTTACCAAATCTTCTTTCTTGTTTATCTTTTAGTATATAGATCCGATTTAGTTGATTCTTTTTCCTACTAGTTCATAGAAACCCCATCTATCCAGAGAACCAAACGAAAAATATTTTTGAAAATTTTAAAATTTGAATTCAAACAGATTTGAATTCAAACTTCGTTAGGCCATAAATTGAGTTTCGTAACTCCATTTTAGGTGATTCTTTTTGCAAATCGAAGCTCGTAACGTGTACTTTCTGTTAGACCCGAACACACATATTTTTGCTACTGTAAAAATTATGTTATGTACAGAAACTTTATTTGGTTGTTTTGGAGTTTTTTGAAGTCTTTCATTTGTTTTCTTTTTGGATCTTTGCTTATATGCTTATGTATGTTATTGCTTACTTACGTTAGATCATCCGGAGTGCGAAGCTTGCTACCACAAATCTTTACAGTTCAGCAAACGTCAGCAAGGCAAGTTCACACTTTGATCATAATTTTCAATACCCAGTTTTTACTATGCATTAGTTTCACCCTCAAAGATTGCATGAGTAGGATTGGGAACATGTAGTTATGCTTTGTAGTTCTTGTGGTAGGAACCTATGACCTTTGATCACCCCGGGAATATTCGTTATATCATATATTGCTTAGCCATGCTCGTAGACGGGGATTGGTATGTGTGATCCATGCAAGTTGTGAGAGATAATAATTTTGGGACACCATAAGGTGGCAACTTTAATACACATCTGGGTGGATTGTTTGGGGCACCTGGAGTAACCAGTGCTTGCCCAAGGGGAATACTGGAGTACCCATGTGATAACCCTAGGTCCGTCACCCAAGCTCAAAGGGATCATAAGATATTTCATGCCTAGAAACTTCCGTGTGCAGCCACAAGCCATTATGGATCTGGCATAGTTGAGTAAGTTGTGTGACCTCTTTCCGTGGTAGACTAGCTGATGTAGGGGACAGTAGGTGTACTAGTCTACCCAGGGTTAAGGGGAAACACTTTTGAAAGGCGATGTCTCGATCTTCCGATCATGGAGGCGGTCGAGTCTTGTGGGGAAAAGTGCGCAAACCTCTGCAGAGTGTACAAACTAATCATGATTAGCCGTGTCCCCGGTTATGGACAATTTGAGTATCTAGAAGTAAATTATTGGTTGATCTCATCACTCTATTTAATGAAATTATTGGGTTACTAATAACTTGGGAATTTTGGGATTGAGTTGGAGGAACCTTCTCAATAATGGCATTTTAACTTATTAGTAATAAAAAATCATTTGTTGTAGGGTAAAATTAGATTTATGCAAAATAAAACTTAGAGCCTCCACTAGCTAAATTTGCATATAGAAATAGTCTTTTCATTTATTATTATTCTATGGTGTGAAATTGCCAGCATATTCCATGTGCTGACCTACACGGCTGCAACGTGTCATGTTGCAGACTTTTCCGACGAAGATTAAAGGTGCGATAGGTCGTTGTTCTACACTCAGTTTGCCGTGGAGTTGGATGGACTCATTTACCTTCAATGCTTCCGCAGTTATTTTTATTGAGATGGCCTTTGGCCATATTATTGTAATAAATACTCTTTTGAGAACCTCGATGTAATAAAGTGTGATTGAACTCTGTTATAATTCCTCGTGTACTGTGTGTGTCAGCATACCGATCCAGGGATGACACTTAAGCACAGAGACTTCGATCCATTTTGGGTCGGGTCGCTACATCTGTGCAGGGGTGTAACACCTCTTCTCCTTGTTGTAATCTCTACTTAAAAATGGTACTCAACGCTATATATTATTTCCCAATGATGTATGGCTATCCTATGATGTTTGAGTAGATCCGTTTTGTCCTATGGGTTCATTGATGATCGTGATTGCTTTGAGTTGCATGTTTTATTATTGGTGGTGTCCTATGGTGCTCTCCGTGTCGTGCAAGCGTGAGGGATCCCCGCTATAGGGTTTACAATATGTTCATGGTTTGCTTATTGTCTACGTTGCGTGAGTGACTGAAACACAAACACTGATAAGTGGGCTATGGCGTATGGGAATAAAAAGGACTTGGTACTTTAATGCTATGGTTGGGTTTTACCTTAATGATCTTTAGTAGTTGCGGATGCTTTCTAGAGTTCCAATCATAAGTTCATATGATCAAAGAAGATAAAGTATGCTAGCTTATGCCTCTCCCTCATGTAAAATTGCTATAATGATTACCGGGCTAGTTATCGATTTCCTAGGGACAAATAACTTTCTCGTGACAAAAAGCTCTCTACTAAAACTAACTTAGTTGTGTCTTTATATAAACAGCCCCTAGATTTTATTTATATGCTCTTTATTATCTTCCAAACCTAGCCTACAACACCTACAAAGTACTTCTAGTTTCATACTTGTTCTAAGTAAAGCGAACATCAAGCGTGTGTAGAGTTATATCGGTGGTCGATAGAACTTGAGGGAATATTTGTTCTACCTTTAGCTCCTCATTGGTTTAGACACTCTTACTTATCGAAAGAGGCTACAATTGATCCCCTATACTTGTGGGTTATCAAGACCTTTTTTTGGCGCCGTTGCCGGGGACCAATAGCGTGGGGTGAATATTCTCGTGTGTGTTTGTTTGCTTTATCACTAAAAAGATTTTATTTGCTATTCTAAGTTGTTTTATATCTTTAGTTATGGATATGGAACATGAAATACCAAAAACATTAGCTGTACTTGCTACTGGTGGAGATGGGGAACCTCCTAAAACCCTCGATGCTCATTATGTTAAAGATATTATGCACTACTTTAATAATCCTGAGAAAACCCCATTCAATTATATAATGGGAGACATGTTGGATCAACGTGAATACTTTAGGGATTATCGCTTGACACAAAAAGGGAAACTATTATGGGATCAAATTCATATGTTGCATTGGTATGCTCGGGAACTATGCTTGAGATATGATTGTACTTGTTGCTCTAGGATGAAGGCTCCACACCTTCCCTTTTCATGTAAATTTAATGATAATAAAACCTTGGCTTCTTATGCTAATGGTATATATGATTACCATGATGTGGAACGAATAGAAGAATTCGTTGCTTTTAAGGGTGCTTATGAAATTGAATCTTTGTTTAAAAAGTGTGAAGATCTTTATGATGATGTTTACAGACCTGAAAATTTTGCTATACTTAATTATTGCTATGAGAATTATGAATACAATGCCGATATTGATGCGTTTATTGAGGACTCCTCCGCTGTCCAAGACGAGACTAATATTTTGCAAGAAACTATGGAAGAAGAAATTGCTGAAACTGTGAGCTCATTGGATGAAAAAGATGATGAGGAGAGCGAAGAACAAAAGGAGGAAGAGCGGATTAGCTACCTGTACCCACCTTCTAATGAGAGTAACCCTCCAACTCATACATTGTTTAATGTCCCTTCATCCTTACCGAAGGATGAATGCTATGATAATTGCTATGATCTCGTTGATTCATTTGAAATATCCCTCTTTGATGAACTTGATAATTGCTATGCTTGTGGCCATGATGCCAATATGAGTTATGCTTATGGAGATGAACTTGCTATAGTTCGTTATGTTAAGAATCGAAATTGTTTCTATTGCACCTACGCATGATAGTCCTATTATCTTTTTGGATTCTCCCAGCTACACTATATCGGAGAAGTTTGCTCTTATTAAGGATTATATTGATGGGTTGCGTTCTACTATTGCAGATGATGATTTTGATAAATATAATATGCATGTTCTTGTTGCTCCTACTTGCAATTATTATGAGAGAGGAACTACATCTCCGCCTCTCTATGTTTCCAATCCGATAAAATTGCAACAAAATGTTTATACTATGCATTGGCCTTTACTTTGTGTGCATGAATTGTTCTTTTATGACATACCGATGCATAGGAAGAGAGTTAAACTTCGTCATTACATGATATATGTTATTTTGTGTTCACTACTAAATCACAAATCATTGTTAATTAAAATTGGCTTTGATATACCTTGGGATCCGGGTGGATCCATTACTTGAGCACTATATGCCTAGCTTAATGGCTTTAAAGAAAGCGCTACCAGGGAGACAACCCGGAAGTTTTAGAGAGTCATTTATTTCTGCTGAGTGCTGTTATAAAGTTTAAAAATAAAAAATATAGAGGGGAACTTAAAACTTCACAAAAAGAGAAGGATTGAAAGGTGATGCATTGGTGAAGTGAGGGTCGACCTTGAACACTTGTGTTCATGCTCATGGAAACAATGTAGAATTTTTCATGAAGATTCTCACAAAAATAATTATACCCTTGTACAATTCCATTGTATTATAAAAATAATGTGCCAAGATTTTCCTTTAGGATGATTAGATTGCTTGTTTGGTTTGTGCGGTGCAAAAACTGTGGCTATAGTGCGTGATTTTACTTTTTTTACTGGAAAGTCAAACGCTTCTAAAACTTTTTGCACAGTACTTATATACAAATTGTTCATTTTGTCCTAATTTTTCAGAATTTTTGGAGTTACAGAAGTATGGTTGAGGTTCAGATTACTACAGACTATCATGTTTAAGACATATTCTGTTTTTTACGCATTGTTTTGCTAGTTTTGACGAAACTATCGATTTTATCGATGGTATAAGCCATAAAGAAGTTATAATACAGTAGCTACAATGAAAAATAAAAATATGAATGAGTTTGCAATAGTACTTGAAGTGGTGATTTGTTTTATTATACTAACGGATCTCATGAGGGTTTTGTTAAGTTTTGTGTGATTGAAGTTTTCAAGTTTTGGGTAAGATCATGATGGATGAAGGAATAAGGAGTGGCAAGAGCCCAAGCTTGGGGATGACCGAAGCACCCCAAGGTAATATTCAAGGACTCCCAAGCAACTAAGCTTGGGTATGCCCCAAAAGGCATCCCCTCTTTCTTCTAACGATCATCGGTAATTTTACTTGGAGCTATATTTTTATTCGTCACATGATATGCGTAAATCTTGGAGCGTCGTGTGCTTTTTCTTTTTCTTTGAATAATGCACCATTCTGGTATGAGGTAGTACTTGGTTGATTTATAGAATGCTCTTTGCACTTCACTTATATCTTTTGAGTATGGCTTTATAGAATGCTTCATGTGCTTCACTTATATCATTTGAAGTTTGGATTGCCTGTTTACCTACACATAGAAAACCGCCATTTGTAGAATGCTCTTTCGCTTCGCTTATATTTGTTAGAGTGTGGGCACATCTTTTGTAGAAAGAATTAAACTCTCTTTCTTCACTTATATCTATTTAGAGAGTTGACAGGAATTGGTCATTCACATGGTTAGTCATAAAATCATACATAAAACTTGTAGATCACTGCATATGATATGTTTGATTCCTTGCAATAGTTTTGCGATATAAAGATGGTGATATTAGAGTCATGCTAGTGGGTAATTGTGGATTGTAGAAATACTTGTGTTGAAGTTTGTGATTCACGTAGCATGCACGTATGGTGAACCGTTATGTGATGAAGTCGGAGCATGATTTATTTATTGATTGTCTTCCTTATGAGTGGCGGTCGGGGACGAGCGATGGTCTTTTCCTACCAATCTATCCCCCTAGGAGCATGCGCGTAGTACTTTGTTTCGATAGCTAATAATTTTTTGCAATAATTATGTGAGTTCTTTATGACTACTGTTGAGTCCATGGATTATACGCACTCTCACCCTTCCATCATTGCTAGCCTCTTCGGTACCGTGCATTGCCCTTTCTCACCTCGAGAGTTGGTGCAAACTTTGTCGGTGCATCCAAACCCCGTGATACGATACGCTCTATCACACATAAGCCTCCTTATATCTTCCTCAAAACAGCCACCATACCTACCTATTGTGGCATTTCCATAGCCATTCCGAGATATATTGCCATGCAACTTCCATCATCATCATATACATGACTTGAGCGTTCATTGTCATATTGCTTTGCATGATCGTAAGATATCTAGCATGATATTTCCATGGCTTGTCCTTTTTATATCTTTCCTATGCTAGATCATTGCACATCCTGGTACACTGCCAGATGCATTCATATAGAGTCATACTTTGTTCTAGATAATGAGTTGTAATATTGAGTTGTAAGTAAATAAAAGTGTGATGATCATCATTATTAGATCATTGCCCCAGTGAGGAAAGGATGATGGAGACTATGATTCCCGACAAGTCGGGATGAGACTCCGGACGAAAAAAAGAGAGGGCCCAAAAAACAAAAAAAGACAAAAAATGAATGAGAGAAAAAGAGAGAAGGGGCAATGCTACTATCCTTTTACCACACTTGTGCTTCAGAGTAGCACCATGTTCTTCATATAGGGAGTCTCTTGAGTTATCACTTTCATATACTAGTGGGAATTTTCATTATATAACTTTGCTTGCATATTCCGATGATGGGCTTCGTCAAATGCCAGAGGTCTTCATGAACAAGCAAGTTGGATGCACACCCACTTAGTTTTCAGTTTGAGCTTTCATACACTTATAGCTCTGGTGCATTTGTTGCATGGCAATCCCTACTCCTCGCATTTACATCAATTGATGGGCATCTCCTGTAATGCCCTCGATGCGGCTATATCTCCTACGTGTCGAAGCACGACTTAGAGGCATAACCGCATTGAAAGCAATGTCGCAAGTAAGGCAATCTTCACAACATCCCATGTAATATAGATAATAAAAGGGGAAGGTAACATAGTTGGCTTACACTCGCCACGTCAAACAAGGTACATAAATAGCATTACATCATCCAATCACTCATGGCCCGACTACGGTGCCAAAATAAAAGATCAACCCAACATGCGACACGGTCCCGATCGCCCCAACTGGGCACCACTACTGATCATCAGGGAAAGACACATAGTAACGGCGTGAGTCCTCGTCGAACTCCCACTTGAGCTCAAGCGCGTCATCTGGAACGGAGTCATCAGGCCCTGCATCTGGTTTGGAAGTAATCTGTGAGCCACAGGGACTCAGCAATCTCGCACCCTCGCGATCAAGACTATTTAAGCTTAATAGGTAAGGCAAGGTAAATATGTGGAGCTGCAGCAAGCGACTAGCATGTATGGTGGCTAACCTATTCGCAAATGAGAGCGAGAAGAGAAGGCAATGCACGAACAAATAACTAGAGAACAACCTGCGCAAACATTACTCCAACACCGTGTTCACTCCCCGGACTCCGTCGAGAAGAGACCATCACGGTAACACACTCAGTTGATTCATTTTAATTAAGTTAAGTTTCAAGTTATCTACAACCGGACATTAACAAATTCCCATCTGCCCATACCCGCGGGCACGGCTTTCGAAAGTTCAAATCCCTGCAGGGGAGTCCTAACTTAGCCCATGACAAGCTCTCACGGTCAATGAAGGATAAACCTTCTCCCGAGACATTCCGATCAGACTCGGTATCCCGGTTCTACAAGACACTTCGTCAAGTTAAAACAAATCCAGCAACACCGCCCGAATGTGCCGACAAATCCCGATAGGAGCTGCACATATCTCGTTCTCAGGGCACACTCAGATTGTCTAAACTTCCGGTAGGCCAGCCCAGACTTGCCCCTGGTGGCCACCGGCGGCTGACGAGGTGGACCAACACTCAGAGGAGCACTGGCCCGGTGGGGGGTTTAAATAAGATGACCCTCGGGCTCCGGAAACCCAAGGGAAAAAGAGGCTAGGTGGCAAATGGTAAAACCAAGGTTGGGCATTGCTGGAGGAGTTTTATTCAAGGCGAACTATCAAGGGGTTCCCATTATCACCCAACCGCGTAAGGAACGCAAAATCCGGGAACATAACACCGATATGACGGAAAACTAGGGCGGCAAGAGTGGAACAAAACACTAGGCTAAAAGGCCGAGCCTTCCACCCTTTACCAAGTATATAGATGCATTAAGATAACAAGATAATATAATGATATCCCAACAAGAAAATAATGTTCCAACAAGGAACGGTCTCCAATCTTCACCTGCAACTAGCAATGCTATAAGAGGGGCTGAGCAAAGCGGTAACATAGCCAATCAACGGTTTGCTAGGACATGGTGGGTTAGAGGTTTGACATGGCAACTTGGGAGGCATGATAAGCAAGTGGTAGGCATCGTAGCATAGGCATAGCAAAAGAGCGAGCATCTAGCAAAGCAAAGATAGAAGTGATTTCGAGGGTATGATCATCTTGCCTGCAAAGTTGTCAGAGTTGACTGGATCCTCAAAAGCAAACTCAACGGGCTCCTCGTTAGCGAACTTGTCTCCCGGCTCTACCCAAACAAGACAAACAAGCAAAAGGGACACAATCAACCACATGCGAAGCTCAAACAACATGATGCAAACATGGTATGCTATGCGGGATGCGATATGTGATGCATATGCAAGATTTGGCAAGGATTGAATGAACCTGGCCTCAACTTGGAAAACCAAGTGTGCCACTGGAAAGGTGAGGTGATTTCGGTTGAAATCGATATAAAGAACACCGGAATCGGAGACACGGTTTGGAAATGGCAAGCGATTCAAATATGGCACCGGTCTGCGATATACAGCAAGTAGCCATCTAAATGCAAGAAGACAAACATGCTACAGCACCCAAACATGGCAACAAAATACATGGCAGCGATCCATTCATGATGCTTAACAAAATATGAACACTGAGCTACGGCCAATTTATCCATTAACAGGTTCAAACAAGCATGGCAAAAGTGCAATTGGTAAACGGATTTCAGACTTAGTGAAATTAACACTTGTCTGGAATTCCAGATCAGGTAGCACACTTTGGAGCAAGAAAACTATATGCTACAGGAACTGAACATGGAAAAGCAAGGCATGACATGGAGCTACTCAAAAAGCTTAAGAAAAGTCCCTTAGTGACCTTGAGCCAAAAGGGATCAGAAAATACAATTGCAAGCATGTGAACATGGCAAAAACATAAACAAATTACAGACTTAGAGAAATTCTAGGACATGACAAATACAGATTCAACATGGCATCTTTACAAGCTTGATTAGCTCACTACAAGGCATGTCATGGCATGGAACAAGTTCTAGCATGAAGTATACATGAAAATGAAGCTAACCAGGTGCTTAACCACCTCATAGAAAGATTGCATGAATAAACACCTAGAAGACAAAACAGCAACATGATGGAAAAGGACAGGTTCATGAACTTAATCAAATGCAGAAACTAAGGCCACCACTGGATTCATTGGATTTTTCTACCCCAAAAATATATATAATATGTTGGGGTTGCTGTAGAAAAATCAACACAAACGCAATAATATGAAACTAGGATCCCAAAGAACAAGCCTCAAATGCAGAAGCTCACAACATAAAGATGCACATGATGATGCCATGATGCAACAAGAGACATGAAAAGAAAAGAAAAAAATGCACATGATGATGCCATGATGCAACAAGAGACATGAAAAGAAAAGAAAAAAATGCATGACAAGAAAAAAACAAAACAAAGACAAAACCCAACCATGAATCTCATAACTTAAGGCCGGGAAAAGGCAGGAGTTGGAATACAATTAAGTTAGGTTACATCCGGGGTGTTACATCTCCATAGCCCGTTGATTAGCCGCGTCGATGTGAGACTTTATTCCTTTTTGTCTTCCCCACACGACCTCCACCATCATATTCTATTCCACCTATAGTGCTATATCCATGGCTCACGCTCATGTATTGCATGAAAGTTGAAAAGGCTTGAGAACATTAAAAGTATGCAACAATTGCTTGGCTTGTCATCGGGGTTGTGCATGATGAAATACTTTGTGTGATGAATATGGAGCATAGCCAGACTATATGATTTTGTAGGGATAACTTTCTTTGGCTTATTTTGAGAAGACATGATTGCTTTATTAGCATGCTTGAAGTATTACTGTCTTAATGTCAAATGATAGACTATTGCTTTGAATCACTCGTGTCTTAATATTCATGCCATGATTAGATTATATGATCAAGATTATGCTAGGTAGCATTCCACATCAAAAATTATCTTTTTTTATCATTTACCTACTCGAGGACGAGCAAGAATTAAGCTTGGTGATGCTGATACGTCTCCGTCGTATCTATAATTTTTGATTGTTTCATGCCAATATTCTACAACTTTCATATCCTTTTGGCAACTTTTTATACTCTTTTTGGGACTAACATATTGATCCAGTGCCCAGTGCCAGTTCCTATTTGTTGCATGTTTTTTGTTTCACAGAAAATCCATATCAAACGGAGTCCATACGGGATAAAAACTTACGGAGATTTTTTTTGGAATGTACGTGATTTTTGGGAAAAAGAATCAGCACGAGACGATGCCCTGGGCCCTTGTGGCCACTTCGTTAGGCAGTTGGTGCCCTTCTTATGGCGCAAGAAAGCAAATACCCGGATAAAATTTGTGTTAAAATTTCAGCCCAATCGGAGGTAGGGATCTCTGGGAATTTAAGAAACGGTGAAAGGACAGAATCAGGGAGCGCAGAAACAGAAGGGCACAAAGAGAGAGAGAGAGAGAGAGAGAGAGAGAGAGATCCAACCTCGGAGGAGCTCCCGCCCCTCTGCCTCCATGGAAGCCAAGGACTAGAGGGAAAACCCTTTTCCCATCTAGGGGGAAGGTCAAGAAGGAATAAGAATAAGGGGGGCTCTCTCCCCCTTTCTCTCGGTGGCGCTGGAACACCGCCAGGGCCATCATCGTGACAACGATCTACACCAACAACTTCACCACCGTCATCACCAACTCTCTCCCCCTCTATGCAGCGGTGTAACACCTCTTCTCCCCGCTGTAATCTCTACTTAAACATGGCGCTCAACGCTATATATTATTTCCCAATGATGTATGGCTATCCTATGATGTTTGAGTAGACCTGTTTTGTCCTATGGGTTCATTGATGATCGTGATTGGTTTGAGTTGCATGTTTTATTATTGGTGCTGTCCTATGGTGCTCTCCGTGTTGCGCAAGCGTGAGGGATCCCCGCTGTAGGGTTTGCAATATGTTCATGTTTTGCTTATTGTCTGCGTTGCGTGAGTGACTGAAACACAAACACGGATAAGTGGGTTATGGCATATGGGAATAAAGAGGACTTGATACTTTAATGCTATGGTTGGGTTTTACCTTAATGATCTTTAGTAGTTGCGAATGCTTGCTAGAGTTCCAATCATAAGTGCATATGATCCAAGAAGAGAAAGTATGTTAGCTTATGCCTCTCCCTCATATAAAATTGCTATAATGATTACCGGTCTAGTTATCGATTGCCTAGGGACAAATAAATTTCTCATGAAAAAAAGCTCTCTACTAAAACTAACTTAGTTGTGTCTTTATATAAACAGCCCCTAGCTTTTATTTATGTGCTCTTTATTATCTTGCAAACCTAGCCTACAACACCTACAAAGTACTTCTAGTTTCATACTTGTTCTAAGTAAAGTGAACGTTAAGCGTGCGTAGAGTTGTATCGGTGGTCGATAGAACTTGAGATAATATTTGTTCTACCTTTAGCTCCTCATTGGTTTAGACACTCTTACTTATCGAAAGAGGCTACAATTGATCCCCTATACTTGTGGGTTATCAAGACCTTTTTCTGCGCGCCGTCGCCGGGGAGCAATAGCGTGGGGTGAATATTCTCGTGTGCGTTTGTTTGCTTTATCACTAAATAGATTTTATTTGCTATTCTAAGTTGTTTTATATCTTTAGTTATGCATATGGAACATGAAATACCAAAAACATTAGGTGTACTTGCTACTGGTGGAGATGGGGAACCTCCTAAAACCCTCGATGCTCATTATGTGAAAGATATTATGCACTACTTTAATAATCCTAAAACCCTCCTACAAAGTATTTCTAGTTTCATACTTGTTCTAGGTAAAGCGAACATTAAGCCTGCGTAGAGTTGTATCGGTGGTCGATAGAACTTGAGGAAATATTTGTTCTACCTTTAGCTCCTCATTGGGTTCGACACTCTTACTTATCGAAAGAGGCTACAATTGATTCCCTCTACTTGTGGGCTATCAGTACTCCATCACCATGTTTGAGTAATTCATTAGTTCTTGGGGGAACAAGATGAATTCTAGTATGTGCTAGTACCGATTGTCTTGCACAATATGATATCTGAAGGAATATGCCCTAGAGGCAATAATAAAGTTGTTATTTTATATTTCCTTATTTATGATAAGTGTTTATTATTCATGCTAGAATTGTATTGACCGGAAACCTTAATACATGTGTGAATACATAGACAAAACACTTAGTCCCTAGTGAGCCTCTACTTTACTAGCTCGTTGATCAAAGATGGCTAAGGTTTCCTAACCATGGACATGAGTTGTCATTTTATAACGGGATCACATCATTAGGAGAATGATGTGATGGACATGACCCATCCGTTAGCTTAGCATATTGATCGTTCAGTTTTATTGCTATTGCTTTCTTCATGTCAAATACATATTCCTTCGACTATGAGATTATGCAACTCCCGGATACCGGAGGAATACCTTGTGTGATATCAAACGTCACAACGTAACTAGGTGATTATAAAGATGCTCTACAGGTATCTCCTAAGGTGTTTGTTGGGTTGGCATAGATCGAGATTAGGATTTGTCACTCCGAGTATCAGAGAGGTGTCTCTGGGCCCTCTCGGTAATACACATCATAAGAAGCCTTGCAAGCAAAGTGACTAATGACTTAGTTACATGATGATGCATTACGAAACGAATAAAGAGACTTTCCAGTAACGAGATTGAACTATGTATGAAGATACTGACAATCGAATCTCGGGCAAGTAACATACCGATGACAAAGGGAATTACGTGTTCATAGGATATGTAGAAGGCAATATGAGCATCCAGGTTCCGCTATTGGTTATTGACCGGAGAGGTGTCTCGGTCATGTCTACATAGTTCTTGAACCTGCAGGGTCCGCACGCTTAATGTTCGATGACGATTTAGTATTATATGAGTTATGTGATTTAGTCACCAAATGTTGTCCGGAGTCCCGGATGAGATCACGGACATGACGAGGAGTCTCGAAATGGTCGAGAGGTAAAGATTGATATATAGAACGATGGTATTCAGACACCGGAAGTGTTCCAGATAGTATCGGGTATTTATTGGAGTACCGAGGGGGGTTACTGATAACCCACAAGTATAGGGGATCACAACAGTTTTCGAGGGTAGAGTATTCAACCCAAATTTATTGATTCGACACAAGGGGAGCCAAAGAATATTCTCAAGTATTAGCAGCTGAGTTGTCAATTCAACCACACGTGGAAACTTAATATCTGCAGCAAGGTATTTAGTAGCAAAGTAATATGATAGTAGTGGTAACGGTGGTAAAAGGTAATGGTAGCAAAAGTAATATTTTTGGTGTTTTATAGTTGTTATAACAATAGCAATGGAAAAGTAAATAAGCGAAGAACAATATATGGAAAGCTCGTAGGCATTGGATCGGTGATAAAGAATTATGCCGGATGTGGTTCATCATGTAACAGTCATAACATAGGGTGACACAGAACTAGATCCAATTCATCAATGTAATGTAGGCATGTATTCCGGATATAGTCATACATGCTTACGGAAAAGAACTTGCATGACATCTTTTGTCCTACCCTCCCGTGGCAGCGGGGTCCTATTGGAAACTAGGGGATATTAAGGCCTCATTTTAATAGGGTACCGTACCAAAGCATTAACACATAGGGAATACATGAACTCCTCAAACTACGTTCATCACCGGGAGTGGTCCTGATTATTGTCACTTCGGGTTGCCGGATCATAACACATAGTAGGTGACTATCGACTTGCAAGATAGGATCAAGAACTTTCATATATTGATGAAAACATAATAGGTTCAGATCTGAAATCATGGCACTCAGGCCCTAGTGACAAGCATTAAGCATAGCAAAGTCGTAGCAACATCAATCTCAGAACATAGTGGATACTAGGGATCAAACCCTAACAAACTAACTCGATTACATGATAAATCTCATCCAACCCATCACCATCCAGCAAGCCTATGATGGAATTACTCACACACGGCGGTGAGCATCATGAAATTGGTGATGGAGGAAGGTTGATGATGACGATGGCGACGGATTCCCCTCTCCGGAGCCCCGAATGGATTCCAGATCAGCCCTCCCGAGAGAGTTTAGGGCTTGGCGGCGGCTCCGTATCGTAAAACGCGGTGAATCCTTCTCTTTGGTTTTTTTCTTCCTGTAAGTGAATATATGGAGTGAGGGTTGAGGTCTTTGGAGCATCAGGGGGCCCACGAGGCAGGGGGCGCGCCCAGGGGGTAGGGCACGCCCCCCACCCTCATGGACAGGTGGAGGCCCCCCTGACATGGATCTTCCTTCTAGTATTTTTTATATATTCCAAAATAATTCTCCGTTAATTTTCAGGTCATTCCGAGAACTTTTATTTCTGCACAAAAATAACACCATGGCAATTTTGCTGAAAACAACGTCAGTACGGGTTAGTTCCATTCAAATCATGCAAGTTAGAGTCCAAAACAAGGGCAAAAGTGTTTGGAAAAGTAGATACGACGGAGACGTATCAGTTACCGGAACCCCAGGGGAATGATATGGTCCACATGGGCCATAGGAGGGAAGCACACCAGCCCACAAGCGTGCCCCCGCCCCCAAGGAAGGAGGCCGAGTGGGGAAAGGAAAAGAGCGGGTTTGGCCCCCTTTCCTTCTCCCCTTCCTCTTCCCTTTTCCCTCTCAGAAAATATGGAAATGGAGGGGTGAACTGGGATAGGACCCCAAGTAGGATTCTTCCTACTTGGGGCACCCCAAGGCTGCTCCCCTCCCCTTCCCACATATATATATGTGGGGAGGCGGCGCCTAGAACACACACCAACATTTTTTAGCCATGTGCGGCACCACCTTCCACAGTTTACGCCTCCGGTCATATCTTCGTAGTGACGGAACTCATCTGCTTCCTTGACACCTTTGTTGGATCAAGAGGATGAGGGACGTCATCGAGCTGAACGTGTGCAGAACTCAGAGGGACGTCATCGATTTATTTCTCACATGGAAGACAATACAAAATTGCAGCCTGAAGAACTGAACATCACATTTGCAGATTTGAACCAAAAAGTTAACTGAAGATGACAACTAATTAACAAAACAGTTAATAAGTGAGCACCGCATTGCACGACATATAGAACGTATACACTAGAGCAACAGATTGCATGGTAAAATTAGATAACACAATTCACTAGAATTTGTGAAGGAAAGGCAGGAGCAGCACACGCAAAAGGTAGACCGAGCATGCTTAACCGGCGTAGCTAGCAAATGGCAAGGTGCTCCTCCAAGATCTGGGGGTCGACATGAATGGCAGCCATCGTGACCTCATCCACGCGTGCGGCCGCGATTTTCTTCTCCACTGCCAAATGCTCCTTGAGATCCTGGCTATACTGCGTGCACCATGGGTTAGGGTGGCGCTTATTTGGTGGAGGGGTTGGTGATTTGGGTGGAAGGTGTCGTGCTCGCGCTGGCGGTTGGGGCATGTGGGATGTGGAAGGAGGAGGAGGATGGGGGTCGAGCGTGGATTACCTGCCTGGATAGGCGAGGCCGAGCAGCAAAGAGTGAAGGTTTCAACTTGGAAAGGAAGGTGGAAACAGGGGATATGTGGCTTTTTGTAAGGGGGAGGGGGCGGGGAGGTAGATATTTTCGCGGAAGCCGAAAATTTGGAATCGCTTCAGCGAAAAAACTAGCGTGCAAAGTGTCATGAGACACTGTCCCTTATTCCAAACTATGTACGATATGTGAACATCACAAACGATTCAGATAGCTTAACCCGTGTGTGATGAGTTTGAACGTCAAAAATTTTGGTTCGAGTTTCCATGATTACAGTGGTCATCCACGTCATTGCATAATTTGGGTACACAAAGGAGACTACAACACACCCACCCTTTTTAATCGAGCAAGTTCAGCAATTAAACAGAGCTAGCTGACCTAAATATTACTCTAACAAATTAAAGACGGGCGCTCTTAATTAAACAAAATAAAGAGTACTACTACGGCTGATGCTCGTCGATCTCCGCCGCCGCCTCGATGTCCAGCTCGCGCCCGATGGTCTCTTGGGGAAGGGGCTCCATGGCATCAATTCCACCATACTCCGCAAGCATCTCGCCATCCGCGTCCGCCATATCTTTGGAATAGGTCGCCACGAGCTGGGCGTGGGCGGCCGTGATCTGGGATTTGGCGGGCTCCGTCGTGGCAAGGTATGCTGCGTAGGAACGGACGACTGCTCGAACTCTCTCGGCGATTGCCAACTCTTCGGCCGTGGGTTGCCGACCGTTGTCGGAGAAGCTTCGTTCGATTTGTGCGGTGACGGCCACGAGCTGGGCGTGGACGGCCTCGACATGGTCGTGGGCGACCACTATCAGGGCTAAGGCCGCCACTACGGAACGGACAGCTGCTGTGCCGCTCTCACCAGTTGTTATCCCCGAGGCAGATGTTGCTGCCGCCGCTTGAGAAGCAACAACGACCGTTTGGGCTGCCTTGGCTGCCTGGACGCAGATTGCGGTCGCCCTCATGAAGCTTATTAGCACGCGCCTGGCGGTTGTGACCGCGCTCTCGCCGGAGTGGGCCGCTAAATTTGCCCTTATGACGCGGGTCCACATCCCCATCTTTCACCAGCGATGATTGAACAGTGAAATGATATTTTGAGGAGCGGGCTAGTGTGCTTGACACTCCGACGGTTCTCCAAGATATTTTGTGCTTCATCTCACACGGTTGGTGATAATAAACTGTGTGCGATCTACTTGATTTTTCGTCTCGATTTGAATTACGTAATGGGGTCACAGCTACAAAGGATGGTGTTTGAATTGCTAGAACTTTTATCTGCAGGGAACATGCAACTATAGTTGTGTCGTCAAAAAAATGGAATTATTCAGGGTTTGTTTGAAAATTTTTATACATTAACCTGGTTTTCTAGGCATTTCAGGTGCATAATTCAAATTTGAACTACATGCACATGCTCCACTGAAAATAAACAGGTTAAAAAATCAAATCTGTGTCCTTGGTTGCATGCTTAGGTCCCATGCAAGACATGAGAATGAATGTCAAACACCCTGCCACCATCACTCGGTCGCAAACATTGAGATACTTTATTTTTAAATTCTAGTAAATCCAAAACTCATCTGAAATTCATGAAACTTGGCATGCTATCATGGAGCAGCATCAACATGTCGTGGTAAAAAATTTGTCCCATTTGGGGCAGGTTTGGGTATAAGCTTCTCCCAAACTAGAGCGTCTCACAACAAACATGATGGTTTCGGTAGGGAACGTGCCACCTTTGGGGACAAAACAATATCAGTTGCCTCTTATTGCTTCCAAAAGATTTCTAGTGTCAACATAGAACAACAGGAGTGTTGTGTTTAATTTTGGGATTTTCGGGGTTCGTTTGGACATTTTTATACATTAACCGTGTTTTGTAGGCATTCCAGGTGCATAATTCAAATTTGAACTACATGCACATGCTCCGCTGCATATAAATTGGTTGAAAAAACAAATCTATGTCCTTGGTTGCATGCTTTGGTCCCATGCAAGAAATGGGAATGAATTTCAAACACCCTGCCACCGTCACTCGGCCGCAAACATTGAGATACCTGGTTTTGAAATTCTAGTAAATCCAAAACTTGTATGAAATTCATGAAACTTGGCATGCTATCATGTAGCGGCATCAACATGTCGTGGTAAATTTTTTGTCCCATTTGGGTTAGGTTTGGGTATAAGCTTCTCCCAAACCAGAGCTTCTCACAACAATCGTGATGGTTTCGGTAGGGAACGTGCCACCTTTGGGGACGAAACAATATCAGTTGCCTCTTATTGCTTCCAAAAACTTTCTAGTGTCAACATAGAACAACAGGAGTGTTGTGTTTCATTTTGGAATTTTTCAGGGTTCGTTTGGACATTTTTATACATTAACTGTGTTTTGTAGGCATTCCAGGTGCATAATTCAAATTCGAATTACATGCACATGCTCCGGTGCATATAAACTGGTTGAGAAATCAAATCTATGTCATTGGTTCCATGCTTAGGTCCCATGCAAGAAATGGGAATGAATTTCAAACACCCTGCCACCATCACTCATCCGCAAACAGTGAGATACCTGGTTTTTAAATTCTAGTAAATCCAAAACTCGTCTAAAATTCATGAAACTTGGCATGCTATCATGGAGCGGCATCAACATCTCGTGGTAAATTTTTTGTCCCATTTGGGTTAGGTTTGGGTATAAGCTTCTCCCAAACCAGAGCTTCTCACAACAAGCATGATGGTTTCGGTAGGGAACGTGCCACTATTGGGGATGAAACGATATTCGTTGCCTCTTATTGCTTCCAAAAAATTTCTGGAGTCAACACAGAACAACAGGAGTGTTGTGTTTAGTTTTGGAATTTTCGGGGTTCGTTTGGACATTTTTATACATTAACTTGGTTTTGTAGGCATTTCAGGTGCATAATTCAAATTTGAACTACATGCAATGCTCCAGTGCATATAAACTGGTTGGAAAAATCAAATCTGTGTCCTTGGTTCCATGCTTAGGTCCCATGCAAGAAATGAGAATGAATTTCAAACACCCTGCCACCGTCACTCAGCCGCAAACATTGAGATACCTGGTTTTTAAATTCTAGTAAATCCAAAACTCGTCTGAAATTCATGAAACTTGGCATGCTATCATGGAGCGGCATCAACATGTTGTGGTAAAAAATTTGTCCCTTTTGGGGCAGGTTTGGGCATAAGCGTCTCACAACAAGCGTGATGGTTTCGGTAGGGAACATGCCACCTTTGGGGACGAAACGATATTCGTTGCCTCTTATTGCTTTCAAAAAAATTTCTAGTGTCAACATAGAACAACATGAGTGTTTTGTTTAATTTTGGAATTTTTCGTGGTTCGTTTGGACATTTTTATACATTAACTAGGTTTTCTTGGCATTTTATGTGCATAATTCAAATTTGAACTACATGCACATGCTCCATTGCATATAAATTGTGTGCGTTTTGTTAACCATTCACGTGACGCCACGCCTCACTCTTTTAATGGCTAGGAGGTGCCGTGCGGACAGGTGCTTGAGTGCTTGACTAAATGGGAGGCGTGTGAGCTGTACTCCAATGTGGAGGCTCACCGGGAAGCGTGCGAGCTATACGCCGTGCAGGATTTGTGTAGCTCATGATCGCAAACGTTTTAGTTAGAACACCCGTATGCAAACCGACAGCTTCCCCAGGAAGCCAAGAGAAAATGTGTCGAGTAGGATTTCTGCAGCTCTTGATTGCAAATGTTTTAGATAGAACACCCGTAGGCAAAGTGAGAGCTATGGTCTTCCCCCTTAAGTCGAGGAAAAATTCGCAGCGCAGGATTTGTGCATCCCTTCAACGCAAATGGTTGTTTTGGATGACCCGTGTGCAACCACATACAAACAATTTGGTAAGATTTGCATCTGTCATATTGGGTATGTTGCCATTTGTCAAACTGGAAAGTTTGACATTTGTTGATTTAGTAACATTGCCATTTTTAATCCTTGTAACACTGCGATTTGTCAAAATATGCAGCTAAAAATCACTAGCACTATCTAATTTTTGCAACTAAATTCAGTAATTAAGCATGGATTTCATTCATAGATTAAGCAGGCATTCTTAATTTTTACAAATAGTTCAACTCGATAGCTGAACCGACCAAACTTTTCCCCAATTGTTGCCAACCACGTACTAAAATAGATAGTTCAACTATATATACTAGCTAATTTTAAGTACGTTGTATAGTTCCACCACACATCTATAGTCAGATGAACTGAACAAAATAGCCCCTAAATACTACTACTACTACTACAGAGGGGCTTTGTGCTACTTCCGGCAGCCTCTCCTCTGCCCAGCGTGCTCAGTAAGAGGCAGAGGAGGAGGAGCCTACCGACGAGCTGGACAAATGCAATACGGTGTCTACCGCTGCTGCACGTTCAGCGACGCTCACCAACTCGAACGCCCACTACCGCTCCAAACGATCCCTCTCGAAGCGGACGGACCGCTCATAGATCTCCTGATTCCTCGCCTCTGCGTCGGCGTGTGTTGCGGCCACGACTGTGGTAAGGCTCTTTGCGTGCTCGACGAGGCACTCCTCCTCCTCCCGCAGGAACTCGATGTAGTGCGCAAGGTCGCTGACGCATGTGCGGTCCTCCACCTCCGCCTCCCGCCTTCAGGCCGCGGCGGCGAAGCGGGTGATGATCCCGGCGGTCGACGGTGGGCTGGCGGCCATGACCACCACCTCCCGCCTTCGGGCCGCGGTGGCGAAGCGAGTGATGGCCATGGTGGCCGGCAGTGGGGTGGCGGCGACGACGACCACCTCCCGCCTTCGGGCCGCGGTGGCGGAGCGGGAGATGGCCCTGGCTTTTGACGGTGGTGTGGCGGCAACGGCGGCAGGCAAAAGCTGCCGACGGACAGCGACAGTGAAGCATGTGGTGGGTGTTCTACGCACACCCAACAGGGACGCCACGCGCACTACACTACGTCGGGGACTACGCCGCCGCTGCGGTGTAGCCTCCCAGCTAGTGCTGTCCTCTGAGGACAGTGGAGTGGCTGAGCGACGACGATGGACCAGTGCCATTGGCGATTGTGGGAGAAGCAGACGACATAAGCTACAGGGAGGGAGGGGAAAATGCGACGCAGGACTCGCTGGCCGTGAGGGTTTATATAGCAGGCCCGTAAGCATTGAGATTTTGGGGGATTTCACCAAGTTGGGCGGGAAGCTTGCGCGGGAACCTGCGAGGTTGCGCGGGAACAGACTCACTGGCGATTTATTGGCGCCACCGTTTGGCCAAAAGAACGCCCCCGCGCACTACGCAAGCTTGCGATGTAAGCCGTCTGCGGCAGCGGGGTGACAAGACGTGCGAGAGGAGGACGAAAGGCTGAGTACACATACGGTTAATAAAAAAACATTTGCGATTTAGTTACTTACTATACCCCCGTCCTGGTTTATAAGTAGGATTTAACTAATAAAATACGAATGCATGTCGCCAAAGATTATATTGTTGGAGTCATATTTGAACATAGTTTCCAGCTATACAATTTTTGTAACATGCATTAACACTTTTTTGGTTAAATTTAAGGTAATATACCAACAAGCGTTTGCCGGCAACACATAAGGCTTATTCCATCACAAATAGGTCGGATGGATCAACTGTATGTCATGTATCGCACACGCAACTCTAATCTGATTCGTGCTTGATGTCTCCGACATCGCTCGCACAGTTCGTCTTATTTGCCACCTATCACTGTGTCAGCCTCTGCTCGCGTCCCTCGGCAAGCTCTGCTCGTCGTTAGGCGCCACAGCACGCGGTGGTCGCCATTAGGCGCCGCGGTGCGCTCTGCTCGCGTCCGTTTGCGTGCTCTGCTCGCGTCCGTCGGCGCGCTGGGCTTGTGGACACATTTTCCTTGCGTGTTCAACTGCTATATGCACATATATATATATGAGGCGACCGCGGAGCGCTCTGCTCATGCCCCTCCGCGCGCGCTTTGCCAGCAGTTGGGTGTGCGCACGATCACGTCGGGGGGCCCATATGCATGCTTGCGCCGCGCGCGTTGCCACATGATGCAGTTACATGCTGCACGATGGTGTTAACCGCTACAAATTAGAACTGCCATCAGGGCCTGCATATATTCCAAGCCGTTCGGCTTCCCCTTTAATTCCTGCGGCCATTATAACCTTAGTCTCTTCAACCTTTCAATCGTGCCCCACACACAACAAGCACACCCACGACGACACATAGAGAGGGGATGTCTAGTGGCGCTCCAATGGAGTTCGGTGAGCATAGAGTGGAGATCCACGCGAGGGAGACAGATCTCTCGGTGGTGTACATCATCGACCCGATCGTGGTGGACGACTACATCAACAACGTTGAGCAGTTGCTTGCTCAAGACAAGTACCAGGTGGTCGGAATCGACCTCCAGTACATCGCTGATCGTCCTGGCATAGATCAGAAGGTCGTCGTCGCCCAGTTGTGCATGCGCCATCATGTCCTCATCTACCACTACTGCATGGCCACAGAGCCTTGCGACCGTTTCAACAGGTTTGTCAATAGCACTGACTACAAGTTCGCCATGGTGGAAACCTCCGATGATGTAAAAGCGCTCAGTGTTACGGGCTTGGCCTGCAAGAACCTTGTTGAAATCCGTGACCACTACAGAGTCTGGGGCAGCCCGAAGAAGGAATCCCTAGTCGAACTCGCCTCGGCCATCATCGACCCCTACTACGAAAAGATGAAGCAAGATTCCTAGAGAACAAGTCCCCTATCCTGGCACATGGCCTGGATGCGGCAACTGGACGAATCTCACCTCAGGTTCGCGGCCAAGAGCATGTACACATGCTACGAGATGTACATGCAGATCGTTGACATGAGGAAGTTCCTCGTTACCCAAATTGACGAGCCCGGATCGAGCCACAAGCAGAGTAAGCGTCACAAGAAATAGATGATGATCAGATGATCGTTTATGCTAGTTAATCATGCATGTAATATATAATTTACTTTATTGGTGTGTGGAAATGTCATGTGTGTAGTAGCCACCTATGTAATTATGCATGTAATAGTTTACTTTGGTGTGTGCAAATGCCATGGTTGTACTAGCCACCTATGTAAGTGGACGTTTAATTTGATTATGCAACCATGTCCTTATAAGGGTGTATATAATGTTGTTGTTTTGTATGCAATCCCATTGCACAACACACACGTCTTATTAGCAGCAACCGTCTGTGTTGTTATCAGTCTTGGCACACATTTTTTATTACAGACCTATTTGCCGCGTATCACACACATCTTGTTATATTGAACCGTTTATGTTCTCTTGTCTCACCAAAAACAGTTCATCTGAGTGAACCGATGCCGTATATCGCACACACCTTTGATCTGGCTGAGCATTTATTTTGTGTTGCCTAATCACAAACAGTTCATCTGAGCTGTATATCGCACACACCTTCATCTGGCTGCCCGTTTCTTTTGTTTCCCCTAGGGCCAATGACATGTGGGGCCTGGCCCCAGAACGATTTAATAAAAAAAGGAATTAAAACAAATAAATAATTAATAATAAAAATAATTAATCAAATAATTAATTAACTAAATAATTAACTTAATCAATTCTGATTAAATTAACTAATTATGATTAATTAACCTAATGACTAATTAACCTAATTAACTACTGTTAAATAGCTAAACAGTCTATGACTAGTGGGACCCACCTGTCAGGTTGACCAAGTCAACTGATGACGTCAGCAAACACTATTATGGATAATGTTGATTTAAATAATTAAATAAATCCTAAAAATGATTTAAATCTTTTAAAATTAATATAAAATAAACCGTAGCTCGGATGGAAAAACTTTGTACATGAAAGTTGCCCAGAACGATGAGACGAACCCGGGTACGCGGTCCGTTCGTCCACCACGCATCCCTAGCATAGCGAACATGCAACTTTCCCCCTTCGGTCATCTGTCTGGAAACGCGAAACACCGGGGATATTTTCCCGGATGTTTCCCCCCTTCACCGGTACCACCTCATACCGCGTTAGGGCATCCCTAGCACCGATACTTGTCATGTCATGCATCACTATGCATCTGTTTGCTTTATATTTATTGTTTCTTCCCCCTCTTCTCTCGCTAGACATCGAGACCGACGCCACTGCTACCCAGTACAACTACGGTGTTGACGACCCTCTCTCTTGCCAGAGCAACCAGGCAAGCCCCCCTTTGATCACCAGATATCGCCTACTCTTCTCTCCGCTTCTTGCATTAGAGTAGAGTAGCATGTTACTGCTTTCCGTTAATCCTATCCTGATGCATAGCCTGTCCTTGCTAGTACTGTTGTTACCTTTACCTGCAATCCTAATGCTTAGTATAGGATGCTAGTTTATCATCAGTGGCCCTACATTCTTGTCCGTCTGCCATGCTATTCTATCAGGCCGTGATCACTCGGGAGGTGATCATGGGTATATACTATATACTTTATACATGAAACATGTGGTGACTAAAGTCGGGTCGGCTCGAAGAGTACCCGCGAGTGATTCACGGATTGGGTCCGAAAGGACGTTTGTCTGGATGGCCCTCTGAGTGAATCTTTCTGGCGGAGCGACAGGGTAGGTTGAGACCGCCTGGGAGAGAGGCGGGCCTGGCCCTAGTCGGCGTCCGCGGTTATTTCAAAATAACACGCTTAACGAGATCTGGGTATTTGATTTGAGTCTGGCTACTGGCCTATACGCACTAACCAACTACGCAAGGACAGTTATGGGCACTCGACGTCGTGGTATTAGCCGAAGCCTTCTTGATGTCAGCGACTGAGCGGCACGCGCCGGGTTGGACTGGAACGCCTGCTCTTGTATAAGGGAGGCTAGGTCTGCTCGCCGGCCGCGTTCGCAACGTGCAGGTGTGCAATGGGCGATGGGCCCAGACCCCTGCGCCATAGGATTTAGACCGGCGTGCTGACCTCTCTGTTGTGCCTAGGTAGGGCTGTGACGTGTTGATCTTTCAAGGCCGGGCATGACCCAGAAAAGTGTGTCCGGGCAAAGGGGATCGAGCGTGTTGGGAAATGTGGTGCACCCCTGCAGGGAAGTTAATCTATTTGAATAGCCGTGATCTTCGGTAACAAGACGACTTGGAATTTTACCTTGACCTTATGACAACTAGAACCGGTTACTTAATAAAACACACCCTTCCAAGTGCCAGATACAACTGGTGATCGCTCTCTCACAGGGCGACGAGGGGAGGATCATCGGTTAGGATTATGCTATGCGATTTTACTTGGTGAACTTACCTTCTACTCTCTTCTTCTGCTGCAAGATGGAGGTTACCAGAAGCGTAGTCTTCAAAAGGACTAGCTATCCCCCTCTTATTCCGGCATTCTGCAGTTCAGTCCACATATGATACCCCCTTTCCATTTGATACCAATGCATACATATGTAGTGTAGCTCCTTGATTGCGAGTACTTTGGATGAGTACTCACGGTTGCTTTGCTCCCTCTTTTCCCCCTTTCTATACCCGATTGCTGTGACCAGACGATGGAGCCCAGGAGCCAGACGCCACTGTCGATGACGACTACTACTACTCGGGAGGTGCCTACTACTACGTGCAGCCCGCTGACGATGACCAGGAGTAGTTTAGGAGGATCCCAGGCAGGAGGCTCGCGCCTCTTTCGATCTGTATCCCAGTTTGTGCTATCCTTCTTAAGGAAAACTTGTTTAACTTATGTCTGTACTCAGATATTGTTGCTTCTGCTGACTCGTCTATGATCGAGCTCTTGTATTCGAGCCCTTGAGGCCCCTGGCTTGTAATATGATGCTTGTATGACTTATTTTATTTGTAGAGTTGTGTTGTGATATCTTCCCCTGAGTCCCTGATCTTGATCGTACACGTTTGCGTATATGATTAGTGTACGATTGAATCAGGGGCGTCACACTACGGGAATCACAAACTTCAACACAAGTATTTCTCAAATTCACAACTACTCAACTAGCATGACTCTAATATCACTATCTCCATATCTCAAGACAATTATCAAGTATCAAACTTCTCATAGTATTCAATGCACTTTATATGAAAGTTTTTATTATATCCCTCTTGGATGCCCATCATATTAGGACTAAATTCATAACCAAAGCAAACTACCATGCTGTTTAGAGACTCTCAAAATGATATAAGTGAAGCATGAGAGTTCATCTATTTCTATAAAATAAAACCACCACCGTGCTCTAAAAACATATAAGTGAAGCACTAGAGCAAATGACAAACTACTCCGAAAGATATAAGTGAAGATCAATGAGTAGTCGAATAATCATGCAACTATGTGAAGACTCTCTAACATTTAAGAATTTCAGATCTTGGTATTTTATTCAAACAGCAAGCAAAACTAAATAAAATAAAATGACACTCCAAGCAAAACACATATCATGTGGCGAATAAAAATATAGCTCCAAGTAAAGTTACCGATGAACGAAGACGAAAGAGGGGATGCCTTACGGGGCATCCCCAAGATTAGGCTCTTGGTTGTCCTTGAATATTACCTTGGGGTGCCTTGGGAATCCCCAAGCTTAGGCTCTTGCCACTTCTTATTCCATAGTCCATCGAATCTTTACCCAAAACTTGAAAACTTCACAACACAAAACTTAACACAAAACTCATAAGCTCCGTTAGCGAAAGAAAACAAAACACCACTTCAAGATACTGTAATGAACCCATTCTTTATTTATATTGGTGTTAAACCTACTGTATTACAACCTCTCTATGGATTATAAACTATTTTACTAGCCATAGATTCATCAAAATAAGCAAACAAGACATAGAAAACAGAATCTGTCAAAAACAGAACAGTCTGTAGTAATCTGTAACTAATGCAAACTTCTGGAACCCCAAAAATTATAAAATAAATTGCTGGACGTGAGGAATTTATCTATTAATCATATTCAGAAATAATTAACTAAATAGCACTATCCAAATAAAAATGGTAGCAATTCTCGTGAGCTCTAAAGTTTCTGTTTTTTTACAGCAAGATCAAAAAGACTTTCCCCAAGTCTTCTCAACGGTTCTACTTGGCACAAACACTAATTAAACACAAAAAATACAACCAAAACAGAGGCTAGATAAATTATTTATTACCATGCTGTTTTTGACATAACCAAAGCAAACTACTATGCTGTTTAGAGACTCTCAAAATGATATAAGTGAAGCATGAGAGTTCATCTATTTCTATAAAATAAAACCACCACCGTGCTCTAAAAACATATAAGTGAAGCACTAGAGCAAATGACAAACTACTCCGAAAGATATAAGTGAAGATCAATGAGTAGTCGAATAATCATGCAACTATGTGAAGACTCTCTAACATTTAAGAATTTCAGATCTTGGTATTTTATTCAAACAGCAAGCAAAACTAAATAAAATAAAATGACACTCCAAGCAAAACACATATCATGTGGCGAATAAAAATATAGCTCCAAGTAAAGTTACCGATGAACGAAGACGAAAGAGGGGATGCCTTACGGGGCATCCCCAAGATTAGGCTCTTGGTTGTCCTTGAATATTACCTTGGGGTGCCTTGGGAATCCCCAAGCTTAGGCTCTTGCCACTTCTTATTCCATAGTCCATCGAATCTTTACCCAAAACTTGAAAACTTCACAACACAAAACTTAACACAAAACTCGTAAGCTCCGTTAGCAAAAGAAAACAAAACACCACTTCAAGATACTGTAATGAACTCATTCTTTATTTATATTGATGTTAAACCTACTGTATTCCAACCTCTCTATGGTTTATAAACTCTTTTACTAGCCATAGATTCATCAAAATAAGCAAACAAGAAATAGAAAACAGAATCTGTCAAAAACAGAATAGTCTGTAGTAGTCTGTAACTAACGCAAACTTCTGGAACCCCAAAAATTATAAAATAAATTGCTGGACGTGAGGAATTTATCTATTAATCATATTCAAAAAGAATTAACTAAATATCACTATCCAAATAAAAATGGCAGCAATTCTCGTGAGCGCTAAAGTTTCTGTTTTTTTACAGCAAGATCAAAAAGACTTTCCCCAAGTCTTCTCAACAGTTCTACTTGGCACAAACACTAATTAAACACAAAAAACACAACCAAAACAGAGGCTAGATAAATTATTTATTACTAAACAGGAGAAAAAAGCAAGGAACAAAAATAAAATTGGGTTGCCTCCGAACAAGCGCTATCGTTTAACGCCCCTAGCTAGGCATGATGATTTCAATGACGCTCACATAAATGATAAGAACTGAAACATAAAGAGAGCATCATGAAGAATATGACTAGAACATTTAAGTCTAACCCACTTCCTATGCATAGGGATTTTGTGAGCAAACAACTTGTGGGAACAAGAATCAACTTGCATAGGAAAGAAAAACAAGCATAACTTCAAGATTTTCAACACATAGAGAGGAAACTTGATATTATTGCAATTCCTACAAGCATATATTCCTCCCTCATAAGAATTTTCAGTAGCATCATGAATGAATTCAACAATATAACTATCACATAAAGCATTCTTTTCATGATCTACAATCATAGAAATTTTATTACTCTCCACATAAGCAAATTTCTTCTCATGAATAGTAGTGGGAGCAAACTCAACAAAATAACTATCATGTGAGGCATAATCCAATTGAAAACTAAAATCATGATGACAAGTTTCATGGATATCATTATTCTTTATAGCATACAAGTCATCACAACAATCATCATAGATAGCAACTTTGTTCTCATAATCAATTGGAACCTCTTCCGAAATAGTGGATTCATCACAAAATAAAGTCATGACCTCTCCAAATACACTTTCATCAATATAATCATCATAAATAGGAGGCATGCTTTCATCATAATAAAATTTCTCATCAAAACTTGGGGGACAAAAAATATCATCTTCATCAAACATAGCTTCCCCAAGCTTGTGGCTTTGCATATCATTAGCATCATGGATATTCAAGAAATTCATACTAAGAACATTGCAATCATGCTCATCATTCAAATATTTAGTGCCAAACATTCTAATGCATTTTTATTCTAGCACTTGAGCACAACTATTGGAATCCTTATTTTCATGATAGATATTAAAAATATGAAGCATATGAGGTACCCTCAATTCCATATTTTTTGTAGTTTTCTTTTATAAACTAAACTAGTGCTAAAACAAGAAAAAAAAAGATTCGATTGCAAGATCTAAAGATATACCTTCAAGCACTAACCTCCCCGGCAACAGCGCCAGAAAAGAGCTTGATGTCTACTACACAACCTTCTTCTTGTAGACGTTGTTCGGCCTCCAAGTGCAGAGGTTTGTAGGACAGTAGCAAATTTCCCTCAAGTGGATGACCTAAGGTTTATCAATTCGTAGGAGGCGTAGGATGAAGATGGTCTCTCTCGAGCAACCCTGCAACCAAATAACAAAGAGTCTCTTGTGTCCCCAACACACCCAATACAATGGTAAATTGTATAGGTGCACTAGTTCGGCGAAGAGATGGTGATACAAGTGCAATATGGATAGTAGATAATGGTTTTTGTAATCTGAAAATGTAACTAATGATAAAAGTGAGCACAAACGGTATTGCAATGCGTTGAAACAAGGCCTAGGGTTCATACTTTCACTAGTGCAAGTTCTCTCAACAATAATAACATAATTGGATCGTATAACTATCCGTCAACATGCAACAAAGAGTCACTCCAAAGTCACTAATAGCGGAGAATAAATGAAGAGATTATGGTAGGATACGGAACCACCTCAAAGTTATCCTTTCTAATCGATCTATTCAAGAGTCCATAGTAAAATAACACGAAGCTATTCTTTCCGTTAAATCTATCATAGAGTTCATACTAGAATAACACCTTAAGACACAAATCAACCAAAACCCTAATGTCACCTAGATACTCCAATGTCACCTCAAGTATCCGTGGGTATGATTATACGATATGTTAGGGAGTCCTAGATTAGGGGGTCCCCGGACAGCCAGACTATATCCTTTGGCTGGACTATCGGACTATGAAGATACAAGATTGAAGATGAGCCCGTGTCCGGTGCGTCGCACAGTCACGACGAGCACGACGTAACTCTGCCGTCGGACAGTGTTCGGGAGATCGCATATGCAACTACTCCGGCCGTCAATCCGGAGCAAATCATGCCATCCGAGAGCGGAGGGATAGACCCCGCCATGGAGGCCGCACTCTTAGTGGAGATAGAGCTGGATACTGACTTCACCCCTTACGAGAGCCGTGTTGCCGAACCACTAGATTCGTCTCCGGCCACGAACTCCGAGCCATCTGTGTCCGTGCCTATCGAACCCAATTGGGCGCCGATCATGGAGTTCACCTCCGCGGATATCTTTCAACACTCACCTTTTGGCGACGTGCTTAATTCATTAAGGTCTCTCTCCTTGTCAGGAGAACCTTGGCCGAACTATATTCGGCTAGAATGGGATGCGGACGAAGAAGAAATTCGCTCCACACCCACTACCCACTTGGTAGCCACTGTCGACGATTTAACCGACATGCTTGACTTCGACTCCGAAGACATCAACGGTATGGACGACGATGCAGGAGACGAACAGGAACCACCGCCCACAGGGTGCTAGACCGCCACCTCATCATATGATATATACATGGAGGACACCCCCAAATAAGGAAATGGCGACGAGACAACGGAGGATGACCCCTCCAAGAAGCAACCCAAGCGCCGACGTCAGCGGCGCCGCTCTAACTCCCGCCATAGCAAAAGTAGTGATACCGGAACAAGAGACAATAACACTCCAGATAGTGCCGAAGACGACAACAATCCCCACTAGCACGATTTAGAGCGGGAGGGTGAATAAGCTAGCCCTCCAGAGCGGGCAGCAGATAGAGAATCGGAGGAGGAAAATTATATGCCTCTCTTCGAAGATGAGGTGAGCCTTGGCGATGAAGAATTTATCGTGCCTGAGGATCCCGTCGAGTAGGAGCGCTTCAAGCGCCGGCTTATAGCCACATCAAACAGCTTGAAGAAAAAAGCAACAGTAGCTTCAAGCTGATCAAGATTTGCTAGCAGACAGATGGACTGAAGTCCTTGCGGCCGAGGAATACAAACTCGAGCGCCCCTCCAAGAGTTACCCAAAGCGCAAGTTGCTACCTCACCTCAAGGAGGAAGCATTGAAACCTACATCACCAGTGTACGATGCGGCTGACCGGCCACCTCGTGGCTGAGCCAGAGAGGCGTTTCAGCCTGAAGTTCAGCATGCACCCCGCCGCCACAAAAATACCAAGGCCCGGGGCAACACAGGGGACCTGCTAGACTTATTGGAAAGCAGTGCAAAGCATGCAAGGTCGATATACGGGTCACGGGGGCGCGCGCCAACGCGCGATGATGACTGTCACGCCGGATACACTAAAAGTAAATCTGACCGGGCCGAACATAGCAGACAAGACTCATATGAACTGCATCATAATATAGCCTGGCACAGAGGCGCCACACACCCCCTATGCTTCACTGATGAAGTTATGGATCACGAATACCCGGAGGGTTTTAAACCCGTAAATATCGAATCTTATGATGGTACAACAGATCCTGCTGTATGGATTGAGGATTTCCTCCTCCATATCCACATGGCTCGTGGTGATGATCTGCATGCCATCAAGTACCTCCCACTAAAACTCAAAGGACCAGCTCGGCATTGGCTAAATAGCTTGCCAGCAGACTCCGTCGGCAGTTGGGAGGATTTGGAAGACGCATTCCTTGACAACTTCCAGGGCACTTATGTGCGACCACCGGATGCTGATGACTTGAGCCATATAACTCAGTAGCCAGGGGAATCGGCCATGCAATTCTGGACACGGTTCCTAACTAAGAAAAAACAAATTGTCGACTGTCCAGATGCAGAGGCCTTAGCTGCATTCAAGCATAACATCCGTGACGAGTGGCTCAACCGGCACCTCGGCCAGGAGAAGCCGAAGTGTATGGCAGCCCTCACGACACTCATGACCCGCTTTTGCGCGGGCGAGGATAGTTGGCTGGCTCGCAGCAACAACACATCAAGGAATCCGGGCACTTCGGATACCAAAGATGCCAACGGCAGACCACGCCGTAACAGACAAAAGCGCCGGAACAACGGCGATAACGCCGATGATAGGGCAGTCAATGCTGGATTCAGAGGCTCTAGATCCGCTCAGCGGAAAAAACCATTCAAAAGAAGTACTCCGGGCCCATCCAGTTTGGATCGCATACTCGATCGCTCGTGTGAAATACACAGCACCACTGATAAGCCAGCCAATCACACCAACAGAGAGTGCTGGGTGTTCAAGCAGGCCGGCAAGTTAAATGCAGAAAACAAGGACAAGGGGCTACATAGTGATGACGAGGAGGAGCCCCGGCCGCCGAACACGGGAGGACAGAAGAGGTTCCCCCCACAAGTGAAGACGGTGAACATGATATACGCAACCCACATTCCCAAGAGGGAACATAAGCGTGCACTAAGGGACGTCTATGCGATGGAGCCCGTCGCCCCAAAGTTCAACCCATGGTCCTCCTGTTCGATCAGCTTCGATCGCAGGGACCACCCCACTAGTATCCATCATGGCAGATCCACCGCATTGGTCCTAGACCCCATCATCGACGGATTTCACCTCACTCGAGTCCTTATGGACGGCGGCAGCAGCCTGACCTGCTCTATCAGGATACAGTGCACAAAATGGGTATAGATCCCTCGAGGATTAAACCCACCAAAACCACCTTTAAGGGCATCATCCCAGGTGTAGAGGACCATTGAATGGGCTCAATCACACTGGAGGTGGTCTTCGGAGCTCCGGAAAACTTCCGAAGCGAGGAGTTAATCTTCGATATCGTCCCGTTCCGCAGTGGCTATCACGCACTGCTCGGGCAAACCGCATTTGCAAAATTCAATGCGGTACCGCATTACACATACCTCAAGCTCAAGATGCCAGGACCTAGGGGGGTCATAACAGTCAATAGAAACACAGAACGCTCGCTCCGCACGGAAGAGCACACTGCGGTCCTCGCAGCAGAAGCACAAAGCAGCCTTTTAAGGCAAACCGCCAATTCGGCGATACAGCTCCCGGACACCATCAAGCGAGTCCGGAGTAACCTGCAACAGGATCGCCTGGCACGTTCAGAGCTCGCTTAGCAATTCGGCCCCCGTCCTAGTCCCGGTCAAGCGATGAAATCTGAGCCGTGGGTACATAATTACGCCCTGAAAATACCATGGGCATAGGCGGGGGCACGATCAAGGCACGTCCCGCAATGCGGCTTAACCGCCCTAGGGGCTGCATACCTTTATCATTTTTTCTCTTTCAGGACCTTACTCTCTGGAAGCCCTTTCTGGCAGTATGATTGCCGGACACATTACGGGAAGGAACAACCAAGGAGGCAAGAAGCTAAGACGTACAGGGGAACCCCCAGGTGGTCTCTAATAACAATCGATATACCCGCTTTTTACTACCCATACGCAGCTTGCCCTTGGATAGGACATGTCAAATAGTCCTATTTTTTGCTTATTGCACTACTTATATCAGTACGCTTCGACGTATTATTTAAATAACAATGCATAGCATTAGTCTATTATTGCATTATCCATCCCCTTTTTCTTATATGTTCATTTCAACAACTTGCACCTATACATTCTGGTACGGTCAGTATGCCAGGGGCTTTTGTTTACCCCATAATACGGCGTGAGAGGTCTGAACACTTTCGATAGTGCGGCACCCCGAACTTATAGCATTATATGCATCAGCTCCGAACCATGTCTTGGGTCAATAGTTGGGTTTGCCCAGCTCCCATGTTTTGGTACCTTACGTTCCGCTATATCGGCTAAGGTAGCGCTGGGAGAACTACTGCGATTGTGTCCCGGTTCTTCCGGACGAGCACCTCAGTAGAGAAAGCCGAAAACTGACTGTCATGATAAGGCGAGAGCCGGTCACTGTTCGAGAGGTCTCAAGTCCTTAAAGACTTTTTCCGCTTTGGGCGAGGAGTCGGCCTTGCCCGACTTAGGCGTATATAGTGCCCCTAATTCGGCCTTTCGAATACTAGGGGCTTCGCCAAAATTTAAAATTGTAGACTTCTATGGCTAAGTGAGAGTGATAAAGCCTTATAGTCCGATGGCCTGGTTCGTTGTGCTGAACACCTCCCTCGAAGGATCCAAAGTTGGGATAAAGAGTGCTCAGGTTTATCCCGAACACCCCAGTACTAGTTACATGGGGGCAGAAGCCGATGACTGGCCAACTCTCAGATTTTATAAAAGGCCGTACGTAAGGTAATAATTTAAATTCAAAAACCGTTGCATAGCGCAAATGAACTCGTTTCACATTACAGGATCACATGAGAATGTTCATTCAAAAATTACATCTCTCGCACATTCCTCCGCCATAAGGCGGGAACCCTTCAGGACACTGTCATAATACATTTCGGGGCAGCGATGCTCCTTGCCCTCCGGCGGCCCCTCCTTCACCAGCTTTACGGCGTCCAGCTTCGCCCAGTGCACCTTCACCCGGGCAAAAGCCCTGCGCGCACCCTCGATGCAGACGGACCGCTTTATGACTTCAAGCCGTGGGCAGGCATCCACAAGCCGCCTCACCAGACCGAAGTAGTTGCCAGGTAGGGGATCGCCAGGCCACATCCAGACTATAAGACCCTTCATGGCCTGTTCGGCCGCCTTGTGAAGCTCGACCAGTTGCTTCAGCTGGTCGCTCAAGGGCATTGGGTGTTTGGTCCCAGTATACTGAGACCAGAACAACTTTTCCGTCGAGCTCCCCTCCTCAGCTCGGTAAAACTCCGCGGCATCCAGTACACTGCGGGGAAGATCTGTGAACGCTCCTGGAGAGCTCCGAACTCGGGTAAGTAAAAGGAAAGTTTCCTTCACATGCTTGCTTTGCATAATGAATGCCTTACCAGCTGCTATCTTCTTCACCGCATCAATCTCCTGGAGGGCCTTGTCGGCTTCAGCCTTGGCGCTCCGGGCGCTTTCGAGCGTCTTCGCAAGCTCGGACTCTCGCGTCTTAGAGTCAAGCTCCAAGGACTCGTGTTTTTGGGGAGAGCCTCGAGCTCTTGCTGCACCTCGCCTACCCGGGCTTCTTGCTTTTCCCGCTCAATGCGCTCCTTGGCCGCTTTGTCTTCGGCCTCGGACAGCGCCTTCTTCAGGGTCGCCACCTCGGTCGTGGCCCCTCGCAAATTCATGATGGTCCTATTACTTTACAACCGAATTTCTTTTAAATATATAGACAAGGTATTGCTTACCTTTGCTCTCCTCGAGCTGCCTCTTGGTAAGGCCGAGCTCTTTCTTGGACCGCTCAAGGTCCTGCTTCAGTGCAGCGACCTCCGCAGTACGTGTGGCAGCGGCCAGTAGTGAAGCCTGCATATGCACATAGACATATTTTGATTAGACTCCTGAGTCATTATTTGATCCTCTATTCGGCCTTTCTTCGCGAACGCCAAATAGAGCACCAGGGGCTACTGTCTATGCGGTAATATTTTCCTATATTTTAATTGCTTACCTGAAAGCCTGTTAGGAGGCTGACACAAGCTTTGGTTAGTCCGTTTTTGGCGGACTGAACTTTCTCGATCACCGCACTCATGATAGTACGGTGCTCTTCGTTGATGGAGGCACCGAGAAGCACTTCTAGCAAGTTGTCCGGTGCCTCTGGATGGACAGAGGCCATCGGCACGGGCGGCTTGCCCCTCTTAAAGGGGGGTCGCTTGCTAGAGTCCGGAACCACCGAAGGTTCCGGCGCAGTGTTCGGTTGGGGGCCGAACTTGGAGCCCGTGGGAGTCTCGCTCCCTTTGTGCCCAGGGTCCGGAAGGTCGCCTCGAGGCGCCCCCGGGACTACCTCCCCTTGGCTCGGTGCCTTTGGAGACAACACCTCGACTTTGTCCGTAGGGCAGGGGGTGGAGGCGGTCGGAAGTGAATCGCTATTCATATCCGACGAGTCCAAAGAACCGTCCGACGAAGATACTTCGAGACGGGCTCGGGACGGACTGCATAATCATATTCGGCATAAGGAGAAGTAGTGCAATAAAACATACCATGAATTACTATGGTATCCGGATACTTGCGACTTCGCCAGGGGCTTGTCCCTGGGTTACCACTCGTCGCCGTTGTAGGCGGCCGTCGTGGAGCAGTCCGGAAGGAGGGTCCTTCCCTTCTTGGACCCTTCGGCCTCCCCGGTTGGGGCGGCCTTCCTTTTCTTGTCTCCCCCGGCTGGGGGGAGAACTTTTCTCTTCCTCCTCCTCGTTTTCATGGGAGGAGTGCGCTTCGGAGTTATCGGACGATGAGTCCGATATAACCTTGCGCCGGAGACCCTTTCGGGCCCCAGTGGCCTTCTTCACTGGCACCTCGTAAGGCGCCGGAACCAGCATCTCCATTAGGAGAGCATCTGCAGGAACTTCAGGCAAAGGGGCTGGGCAATCGAGCTGCTCCGCTGTCTCTACCCAGTCCTGTTAATGGCATGGAAGCTTAGATCCCACACATGATTAAACTGGGGAAAATAAATATCCTGTGAGATATAAAAACTTACTGGATTGGCATGGCGCTTTGTGCTGAGTCAGCGGTCCTCGGTAAGGGGAGGAGGTACCTCAACGCCCTTGAACAGCACATTCCAAACATCCTTGTGCGTTGTGTCAAAGAGCTCTCGCAGCGTCTGGTGCTTGGCCGGGTCAAACTCCCACAAATTGAATACCCGCCGTTGACACGGGAGAATCCGGCGGAAGAGCATGACCTGGACCACGTTGACAAGCTTGATTTTCTTGCTCATCATGTTCTTGATGCATGTCTGGAGTCCGGTCAGCTCTACTGGGGAACCCCATGACATGCCCTTCTCTTTCCAGGAAGTGAGCCGCGTGGGGATTCCGGATCGAAATTTGGGGGCCGCCACCCAGTTGGTGTCGCGCTGCTCGGTGATGTAGAACCACCCCGATTGCCACCCCTTTATGGCCTCCACATAGGAGCCTTCGAGCCAGGTGACGTTAGGCATTTTGCCCACCATGGAGCCTCCACACTCTGCTTACTAGCCGACCACCACCTTCGGTTTAACATTGAAGGTCTTTAGCCACAGGCCGAAGTGGGGCCTGATGCGGAGGAAGGCCTCGCACACGACGATAAACGCCGAGATGTTGAGGATGAAATTAGGGGCCAGATCATGAAAATCCAGCCCGTAGTAGAACATGAGCCCGCAGACAAATGGGTGAAGGGGAAATCCTAGTCCGCGGACAAAGTGGGTGAGGAAAACTACCCTCTCATGGGGTTTGGGTGTAGGGATGATCTGCCCCGCATCTGGCAGCCGGTGCGCGATATTCGCGGCCAGATATCCGGCTTCCCGTAGCTTTGTGATGTTCTCCTCCGTGACGGAGGAGACCATCCACTTGCCTCCTGCTCCATACATGCTTGGGGTGGTTTGAGGAGAAAGATGCGAACTTGGGCGCTGGAGCTCGAGTGTGCGAGAATGGATAGGCAAGGAGGAAGAAGGCGTGGGTAAAAAGGGTGAATCTTTGTCCATTTATAAGGGCGGAAGAGGTGATGCGCCTCCCCCATTTACCTGGTAAAATCGCTTATTCCCCAAGCGCCGTAGTTGATGGAGTGGTTGGGTTACCCATATCTGTATTGATGAGAATCCCGTGATAAGGGGACACGATCTCTGCTTCGACAAGACGTGCCAAGGAAACTGCCTCGCGATATGTGCAGCGCTGGTTGAGAAAAACGGTTCGAATAATGACCGGGCTATGGCATGATGTCATGTTTCTAAACATGTCAGCAGGTTAGATTTGTGGACATATTACTCTCTCTACGGTGGTAGGTGGAACTTGTTTTGCAGAGTTGGACAATATCCTTGTGTTCAAAATCTTCTATGGAGTATTCGGAGGAAGAACCCGCCTTGCAATGCCGAAGACAAAACTTCGCGCCGGACTCATCGTCATTGAAGCCTGGTTCAGGGGCTACTGAGGGAGTCTTGGATTAGGGGGTCTCCGGACAGCCGGACTATATCCTCTGGCCGGACTATTGGACTATGAAGATACAAGATTGAAGACTTCGTCCCGTGTCCGGATGGGACTCTCCTTGGCGCGGAAGGCAAGCTTGGCAATACGGATATGTAGATCTCCTCCCTTGTAACTGACTCTGTGTAACCCTAGCCCCTTCTGGTGTCTATATAAACCGGAGGGTTTAGTCCGTAGGAGAACATACAATCATACCATAGGCTAGCTTCTAGGGTTTAGACTCTACGATCTCGTGGTAGATCAACTCTTGTAATACTCATATCATCAAGATCAATCAAGCAGGACGTAGGGTATTACCTCCATCGAGAGGGCCCGAACCTGGGCAAACATCGTGTCCCCTGCCTCCTGTTACCATCCGCCTTAGACGCATAGTTCGGGACCCCCTACCCGAGATCCGCCGGGTTTGACACCGACAATATGCATCACATAATCTCAGATTCATCTATTCAAACCAACACAAAGTACTTCAAAGAGTGCCCCAAAGTTTCTACCAGAGAGTCAAGATGAAAACGTGTGCCAACCCCTATGCATAGGTTCATGGGCGGAACCCGCAAGTTGATCACCAAAACATACATCAAGTGGATCAATAGAATACCCCATTGCCACCACGGGTATCCCACGCAAGACATACATCAGGTGTTCTCAAATCCTTAAAGACTCAATCCGATAAGATAACTTCAAAGGGAAAACTCAATCCATTACAAGAGAGTAGAGGGGGAGAAACATCATAAGATCCAACTATAATAGCAAAGCTCGCGATACATCAAGATTGTACCACCTCAAGAACACGAGAGAGAGAGAGAGATCAAACACATAGCTACTGGTACATACCCTCAGCCCTGAGGGAGAACTACTCCCTCCTCGTCATGGAGAGCACCGGGATGACGAAGATGGCCACCAGAGAGGGATTGCCCACTCCGGCAGGGTGCCGAAATGGGTCTAGATTGGTTTTCGGTGGCTATGGAGGCTTCTAGCGGCGGAAATCCCGATCTATTGTGCTCCCCGAAGTTTTTAGGGTATATGGGTATATATGGGAGGAAGAAGTACGTCGGTGGACCTTCGGGCTGTCCACGAGGCAGGGGCGTGCCCAGGGGGTGGGCGCACCCCCCACCCTCATGGGCAGCCCGGGACTCTCCTGGTCCAACTCCGATACTCCGTTGGTTTCTTCTGGTCCAAAAATAAGTTCTGTGAAGTTTCAGGTCAATTGGACTCCGTTTGATTTTCCTTTTCTGCGATACTCTAAAACAAGGAAAAAACAGAAACTGGCACTGGGCTCTAGGTTAATAGGTTAGTCCCAAAAATCATATAAAATAGCGTATAAATGCATATAAAACATCCAAGGTTGATAATATAATAGCATGGAACAATCAAAAATTATAGATATGTTGGAGACGTATCAGTAGGAAATTCTTTGAAATTGCATGCTACGTTCCCCAACAGTGGCATTCGAGCCAGGTCTATGCGTAGATGATATGCACGAGTAGAACACAATGAGTTGTGGGCGATAATAGTCATACTGCTTACCACCAATGTGTTATTTTGATTCGGCGATATTGTTGGATGAAGCAGCCCGGACCAACATTACATGACCACGTTCATGAGACCGGTTCTACCGACATGCTTTTGCACACAGGTGGCTGGCGGGTGTCTATTTCTCAAACTTTAGTTGAATCGAATTTGACTATGATCGGTCCTTGTTGAATGTTAAAACAACACACTTAATGGAAAATCGTTATGGTTTTGATGCGTAGGTAAGAACGGTTCTTGCTAGAAGCCCGTAGTAGCCACGTAAAACTTGCAACAACAAAGTAGAGGACGTCTAACTTGTTTTTGCAGGGCATTTTGTGATGTGATATGGTCAAGACATGATGAGATATAAATTGTTGTATGAGATGATCATGTTTTATAAAAGTTATCGGCAACTGGCAGGAGCCTTATGGTTGTCGCTTTATTGTATGAAATGCAATCGCCATGTAATTGCTTTACTTTATCACTAAGCGGTAGCGATAGTCATAGAAGCAATAGTTGGCGAGACAACAATGACGCTACGATGGAGATCAAGGTGTCAAGACGGTGACGATGGAGATCATGATGGTGCTTTGGAGATGAAGATCAAAGGCACAAGATGATGATGGCCATATCATGTCACATATTTTTCTTGCATGTGATGTTTATCTTTATGTATCTTATTTTACTTAGTACAGCGGAAGCATTATAAGATGATCTCTCACTAAATTTCAAGGTATAAGTGTTATCCTTGAGTATGCACCATTGCTACAGTTCTTCGTGCCGAGAGACCACGTGATGATTGGGTGTGATAAGCTCTACGTTCACATACAACGGGTGCAAGCCAGTTTTGCACGTGCAGAATACTCAGGTTAAACTTGACAAGCCTAGCATATGCAGATATGGCCTCGGAACACTAAGACTGAAAGGTCGAACGTGAATCACACAGTAGATATGATCAACATAGAGATGTTCACCATTGAAAACTACTCCATCTCACGTGATGATCGGACATGGTTTAGTTGATATGGATCATCTGATCATTTAGATGACTAGAGGGATGTCTATCTAAGTGGGAGTTCTCTAGTAATATGATTAATTGAACTTTAATATATCATGAACTTAGTCCTAATAGTTTTGCATATCTATGTTGTTGTAGGTCAATGGCCCGTGCTACCGTTCCCTTGAATTTTAATGTGTTACTAAAGAAAGCTAAGTTGAAAGATGATGATGGTAGCAACTACACGGACTGGGTCCGTAACTTGAGGATTATCCTCATTGTTGCACCGAAGAATTACGTAATGGAAGCACCGCTAGGTGCAAGACCCACTGCAGGAGCAACTCCAGACGTTATGAACATCTAGCAGACTAAAGCTGATGACTACTCGATAGTTCAGTGTGCCATGCTTTACGACTTAGAATCCGGACTTCAAAGACATTTTGAACGTCATGGAGCATATGAGATGTTCCAGGAGTTGAAGTTCATATTTCAAGCATATGCCCGAGTTGAGAGATATGAAGTCTCCAACAAGTTCTATAGCTGCAAAATGTAGGAGAACAGTTCTGTCAGTGAACACATACTCAGAATGTCTGGGTACCATAACCACTTGACTCAACTGAGAGTTAATCTTCCTGATGATAGTGTCATTGACAGAGTTCTTCAATCACTGCCACCAAGCTATAAACGCTTCGTGATGAACTATAATATGCAAGGGATGGAAAAGACAATTCTCGAGATCTTCGCGATGCTTAAGGCTGGGGAGGTAGAAATCAAGAAGGAGCATCAAAGTGTTGATGGTTAACAAGACCACTAGTTTCAAGAAAAAGGGCAAAGGGAAGAAGGGGAACTTCAAGAAGAATAGCAAGCAAGTTGCTGCTCCCGGGAAGAAGCCCAAGTCTGGACCTAAGCTTGAAACTGAGTGCTTCTACTGCAAAGGGACTGGCCACTGGAAGCGGCACTGCCCTAAGTATTTGGCGGATAAGAAGGATGGCAAAGTGAATGGTATATTTGATATACATGTTATTGATGTGTACCTTAATAATGCTCGTAGTAGCGCCTGGGTATTTGATATTGGTTCTGTTGCTCATATTTGCAACTCGAAACAGGGGCTACGGATTAAACGAAGATTGGCTAAGGACGAGGTGACGATGGGTGTCAGAAATGGTTCCAAGGTTGATGTGATCATCGTCGGCACGCTACCTCTACATCTACCGTCGGATTAGTTTTAGACGTGAATAATTGTTATTTGGTGCCAGCATTGAGCATGAACATTATATATGGATCTTGTTTGATGCAAGACGGTTATTCATTTAAATCGGAGAATAATGGTTGTTCTATTTATATGAGTAATATATTTTATGGTCATGCACCCCTGATGAGTGGTCTATTTTTGTTGAATCTCGATCGTAGTGATACACATATTCATAATATTGAAGCCAAAAGATGCAAAGTTAATGATAGTGCAACTTATTTGTTGCACTGTCCTTTAGGTCATATTGGTGTAAAGCGCATGAAGAAACTACATGCTGATGGGCTTTTGGAATCACTTGATTATGAATCACTTGATGCTTGCGAACCATGCCGTCTGCCACGGCGGACGGCAAAGGCATGAACGGCGGACGGCAAAGGCCTTTGCCGTCAGCCGCGGACGGCAAATGGCTCCGGCAAAGTAGGCTACGGTAAACAGCTACTTTGCCGTCTGCTTCCTGGCGGCTGACGGCAAAGGCCCTTTGCCGTCTGCGGCGGACGGCAAAGAGAGCGGACGGCAATAATTGCGCTGTCAGTCTATTAAGTGGCTAACGGCAGGCCTTTGCCGTCCGCCGCTGACGGCAAAATTTCTAGTGTCTTTGCCGTCCGCCGTATGATGTCATCTACACGTCACTGCATGGCAGGTTCTTTGCCGTCTGCCACTGATGGCAAAGTCTTTGCCGTCTGCCACTGTAGGCAAACTGACCAAATGGGTCAGCTCCCAGGAAGCACAGCTGGATGCCACATGTCCTCTTTGCCGTCCGCGGCAGACGGTAAAGAGCCCGTTGCCGTCGGTGGCCGACGGCAAAGAGCCTGCATATTGGGTCTTTTATCTGTTTTTTATTAAATCCAACAATTTTCATCACAAATATATATGACATATATAGATATATTTCAAAAGGCCATTACAGAGCAAACATATAAGATATCCAACACATAACTTCATCATCCAACCATATATATTACATGCATAGTTCCATCATACATAACAAGTTCAACATATATAGAGGCATCCAACCATATATATTACAATAGTTTCATCCAACGATACATGCATAGTTCAACGATACAAAAGAAACAGAGAAAGGGATAAGGAGCACTCCATCTATGCAAGCTTTCGTCAAGTGAATGAAATCTGCAAAATGAAAAATAAGAAAGTTAGAACAAGAAGAGTAGAACAAGAAGAAGAGTAGAACAAGAAGAAGACTAGAACAAGAAGAGTAGAACAAGAAGAAGACTAGAACAAGAAGAGTATGTCATTTATGAGCTAACTTACGTGAAATGGATCATATATGAGCTAACTAAGTTGAAATGGGTCGTTTATGAGCTAGCTAAGGTGAAATGGATCATTTATGAGCTAACTTAGTTGAAATGGGTCGTTTATGAGCTAACTAAGGTCAAATGGATCGTTTTTGAGGTAACTAAGGTGAAATGGATCGTTTTTTAGCTAACTTAGGTGAAATGGATCATTTATGAGCTAACTTAGTTGAAATGGATCGTTTTTGAGCTAACTTAGGTGAAATGGATCATTTATGAGCTAATTTAGTTTAAATGGATCTTTTTGAGCTAACTTAGGTGAAATGGATCATTTAAGAGCTAATTTAGGTGAAATGGATTGTTTTTTAGCTAACTTGGTGAAATGGATCGTTTATGAGCTAAATTAGTTGAAATGGATCGTTTATGAGATAACCTAGGTAAGATGGGTCATTTTGGAGTTAACCTAGGTGGAATGGGTCATTTTAAAGCTAACGTAGGTAAAATGGATCATTTAGGAGCTAATCTAGGTAAAATGGGTCATTTTTGAGCTAACTTGGATGAACTGGATCATTTATAAGCTAACCTAGGTAAAATGGGTCATTTTAGAGCTAACTTAGGTAAAATGGATCGTCTATGAGCTAACTAAGCTAATTATGCAATTTTTGACATAAGTAAGCTAAGTAAAGATCGTTTTAGAGCTAACTTAGGTAAAATGGATGGTTTTGGAGGTCAGTAAGCTTATTAAGTCATTTTGGAGGAGAAGAAGCTAAGTCTAGGTCATTATGGTAAGCATTGGAGGAAATAAAGCTAAGTCTAGGTCTTTATGCATGTGTTAAGCAAAACACTAGATAAACTTACCAAAATCCAGGAGGTGTAGGAGTGGGGTGGCTCGTGTCGGTAGCTGGAGAAGGATCGTGCGATGCTTGTCTGGAGTTACGCTGCACCAAAGATCATTTCCAATGTCTTGTTAGCATGATGACACTCAAATGTTAAGACTAGCAAGTAATGTCCATTCAAATAAAACTCACCGTGGTCCCAGGAGCAATCACTGGCATCGGCGGAGCGGTCTGACCTGTCTTCTCTCACACAGACTGCACATTTGGTTTTGACGACTCAGTCATACTAGTTAGTAATGAGACAAACACTACATGAATGTTTTGGCTAATCTGCAGAAGAAACTTACCACAAGGAGCTCGTACATGGCCCTTGCCTGCATGTCATTCCGTGCCCTCTCCTCCTCCATCATCTTTGTCGTCCTCTCCTCCAACTCCCGCTGCCTCTCCGCCGCCTCCGCCAGAAGTTTCTCCGTTCTATCTCTCTCACTCTGTATAGCAGCCTGCAACACCACTCACATGACCATTTGTAATCATTGATGGAAGCGCACACAATGTAATGGAGAAAGATAACTGAGTACGTATCACTAACCTTGATGGCGAGTTGCACTGGCCGTTCACGAGGCCTTATCTCAGGAGCGGAGCTCGATTGGCACGCCTTGATCTCCGGGAGAGTGCTAGGACAACGGATAAGTCCATCTCCAATGGCTATGGAGCCATGGGACCTCCCGCCACCAGATATCATCACCAGATCTGGATCAATGGGACCCTGGCTCGGGTTAAAGTCCTCCCCTTTCCTCGCCTTCCCCTCATCTCTATATCTCACGAGCTTGTTGTGGGAGGAGATGTTGGTGAAGTTGTTTGCATCATCGAGGTCGGACTGAGAGAAAGCCTTGACTTTCTTGAAAGAGGCAGTGTGGGCCATGGCATATAGGTCGTACACCTCTGGCACCTTATCCGCCTTATTGTAGCGTGCCTGAAAGAGAGAAACAATGAAAATTAGTAATTAAAGGGCTCAAGCTAGCATGATGAATGAATTGCATGAATCATGAAGCAAACCACATACACAGTTGCGCCCGAACTGATATAAGTTGGAGCTGCCTTGATGGTGTGGCACACCTTCCATTTGGGCACGTTTGTCCTTGGCCTCGTTGTGGAGGGCTAGCCATTGTTTTGAGCACCGCTCATCGACCAACACCTCCCAACAATCCATCCGATCCGCACACCATCTCGGAGGCGCCTAAGTTAGCAAATAGAAACTTGAGCGCTACGGCTAAGAATTACTAAATGAAGGAACTTAAGTAGAGAAGGCCTTAAGAATTACCTTCATGTACTGCTCCTTACTCAGGAACTTATCGCGGCACGCCGGCTTGGTCTTCTTGATACCACGCAAGGCGTAGTAGTCTCGAACAGCCTGCACCCGAGCCTTGTGCCGTAAGTTCTGGAGTAGGCGCTTGCAGACGTTCTTGATAACATGTGCCGCGTCCTCCTCGTATCCCTCCTCACACCTGTATTATGTCTGCAATCAAATGAGACAATATTGATTAGTACAATTAATAACTAGCTAGTTGAAGATTTTTAAATGTGTAAAGGAGAAATTACCCAGAACTTTCTGATCACCATGTCTGCCCTCGTGTCGCACACGACACCGTCGATAATCTCATCCGGCGGGGCCGGGGCAGCCACGTAGTGCTCCCAGCTCAATCCAAGCTCTAGAAGCCGACCCTCACCAGGCAACGTGACAAACCCCGGGAAGTTTTGCCGGCAAAGAACTCCAAGGACGGAGTTGGGCCGGCGGACACTATGATGGTGGTCCCAACCCCTGCAGCATGACAAGGCCAACACATTAGTTATTTGAAGAAACGTGAATGCAGAAGGTACAAAAATATTAAATGCACTTACGTACCTCTCCCCATCAGGGAAAATCAACCACCTCTGCTCGCGGGTCGCCGGCACGGACGGGAGCCGTGTAGCACCACGCTGGTAGACGGTGCCCCCCTCCTCCTCAAGATCAGTTGGCTCCCCGCCATCATCAGCATGGCCACTCGGCTCCTCGGGCTGATCCGGCCAGGTACCCCATCCGGACGTGTGCTCCTCCGGGGTCTCGTGGGCCGAACTCTCGTGGGCCGAAGGCCAGTCAACCCGAGGCTCGTGGGCCCAAGACCCGTGGACCGGAGGCTCATGGACCGGAGTCCGTGTAGCCTCCTCCTCGGACGAGTCCACCCTAGCAGTCACGTGCTCGGGTGAAACAGCTGGGGGTGGCGGCGAGGAAGGCGCCGTAACAGTCACCCTACCTCCTCTCCCAGACCACGTGCCCCACCTCCTCTCTTCCTACCTCGTCCCCTGCTGGGCACCGCGGTCGACGAAGAAGGGCCCGGCGGTGTGGCCATACTGTCCAGCAACGCTCGGCGGAGAGGTGCGTCTGGAATGGAAGACCTCAGACCACGCGCCGACGAAGAAGGGGCCTTGGCGCGCTCCCGACCAGCGCCCACCATCTTTCAACACCTGCCATGACAAACAGTAAACGAAATTAGTACAACATAAAAAAAGACCGACATGAATAATAATATGTGTATCACTTAAGTGTATCATCATCAAGTACAACATAAAAAAATTTAATACCTGACACTACTAATAATCTCGATCAGTATCATCAATTAATGCATAATCATCATCATCACTATAATCAATGACGGGCTCATAGGGTTCATTGGCATCAACATGTGCAAGGCCACCTTGACGTAATCGGACAAGCATTGACAGGTCATCCGCAGCTGTAACCTCTTCTTGTTCCAGCTCTTCTTGTTCCTCCTCTGGGGTGATGTCGGATTCATTGTCGCTGTCTACTTCAATGTTTTGGGGTGAAGTATAGCGGTTCTTGAAACGCTTTTTGGAAAGACATGTCTCTTGGAAGAATTCTCCTTCATATGTGTCTGGGTTAATGTGAGGTTCATAATCCTCTTCCTTTGGGGGAGAAAGTCTAGCACGTGGCGGCACTTCATAAACGACATCCCAACCTTTCAGATTTGGATTAGTTTGGCAGGCCCACGGTAGATAGAATACTTGGGTCGCCTGTTGAGCCATAATATAGACATCAGGAACATCTAAATGAGTGCTTTGGTTGATTTCAACTAGCCCTATATGTTCATGAGTCCTTCTAGTCTCCTTCGGCTGAAACCAATAACATTTGAAGACTACGACATTCGGTGGGTTTTCACCATAGAACAGAAGTTCATAAATTGCTTCAACTCTCCCATAATACTCGGTACCTCCTTCGCCGATAGCAGATACACAACAATTTGTAGACTTTCGGTCGGCCATAGATAGCTCTTTGCCATAGGTACGAAAGCGATACCCGTTGATGTCATACTTGTCAAATGAACGGACCTTATAGTCAAAACCATTAGCGACTTGTCTCAATTCGGTGTCCATAGACTCTGAATTAGCCTACAAGTTTAATATGAAAGGATTGTTGCATTATGCACAAATTAGCGAATGAAATGAAATTGTCTAATAGAAATTACTGTTTCTTTGAACCAAGAGATGAAACCGGGATAGCCACCTCCTTGCTTTGCGAGAAGCTCATACTCTTCGATGGAATCCTTTTGGATCTCCGCTCCATACGAGAATATGGCGACGTATCGACTGTATGACATATCCAGGAATAAGAGTAGTTCAAAGGAAATAGAATTTGCGAAACAATGTACCGAGAACTTACTCGATGTACGGCCGCACTTCTATCAGGTTGTTGAAGATATACAACGAAATGGTCCGCCATTCTTCGTTATCCAAAGATACTGGATTTGAAACACTAGCTGGTGCGAGATTCCCTTTGAATAGGCTGAGGTTGGATCCACCCTTTTTAGGCTCGTCAGCATTGTACCGAGGCTTCGGATTATGCAAATGACGATTTTTGGCTTCGTAGTGCGCTGTTACGAAGTTTGCCGCCTCCTCTGTGATGAATGCCTCAGCCATCGATGCTTCAATTCTACGTTTATTTTTACATTTTTCTCGAAGCGTCTTCTGCATCCTCTCAGTTGGGTAGCACCAACGATTTTGCACGGGCCCCCCCAATCTTGCCTCGGTCGGGAGATGCAAAATCAAATGTTGCATTGGATTAAAGAAGCCCGGTGGAAAGATCTTCTCTAACTTGCAGATCAACTCCGGCGCCAACTCTTCCATTTCTTCTAGCACGCCAGGCGATAGTTCTTTCGCACAAAGAACACGGAAGAAATAGCTGAGTTCTGCCAGTACTAGCCATTCATCCTCAGGGATGAAGCCACGCAACATCACTGGCATTACCCGCTCAATCCATATGTGCCAATCATGACTCTTGAGACCAAATATCTTCAGTTTATCAAGATTCGCTCCCCTCTTTAGATTCGCTGCATACCCATCGGGGAACATCAACTGCTGTTGCACCCACAAGAGAATTTCCCTCATAGCTGGCCTTCCAAGATTGAACCATGCCTTTGGCTTCGTCCAGTTCTGCTTTCCTTTTGGTTCTTTCATGTTTTGTAACAGCCTATCACATAGCGCCTCCAGATCGACTCTAGCCTTAGTATTATCCTTTGACTTCCCATCTATGCCGAACAATGTACCAAAAAGTGCCTCGGCGATATTCTTCTCAGTGTGCATCACGTCGATGTTGTGTGGGCAAAGGAGGTCTTTGAAGTAAGGCAGATCCCATAAGCATGTTTTGTGAGTCCACGCGTGCTTAGTATTATACCCCTTGAAGTACCCTGGACGTTGTGGATCTGGCTCGAGAGCGTTTAACTGATCTAGGGTCTGTTGGCCTGTCAATGCAGGTGGTGCAGAGTTTTTGACAACTCTACCCCTGATGAAGTTCTTCTTGTCTTTCCTGAACTTATGGCGAGGATCCAGGAACTGTCTATGCATGTCGAAGCAAGAAAACTTGCGACCGGCTTGAAGCCAACGAAACTCAAGAGCTCCCTTGCATGTGGGGCACGGGAACCTTCCATGCACACACCAGCCAACGAATAGCGCATACGCCGGCAAGTCATGCGTCGAGTACATGTACCAGACACGCATTATGAAGTTCCGTTTGCTAAAGGCGTCATATGTCTTGAACCCATTATCCCAGGCTTCTTGCAATTCGTCCTTAAGCGGCTGCATGTACACATTCATATTTTTGCCCGGATAGTTGGGTCCTGGAATTATCAACATCAGGAAAATGTTCTTTCTTTGCATAATCTGTCCGGGGGGGAGATTGAGTGGAAAGACAAATACGGGCCAACAACTATATTGGGCTGCCGTCATACCAAACACACTGAACCCATCCGTGCTGATGCCGACTCGAGGATGCCTCAGATCTGCCGCTTTGTCAGCATGTAATTCATCAAACTTTTTCCACGCAACACCATCCGATGTGTGTACCATCATCAGATTCCCATCTGCATCTAGTTCGGTTCTTTTGCCTGTTTTGTGCCATGTCATCTGTCTGGCCGTCTCTTCGACCATGAAAAGACGTTGAAGTCTTGGTACGATTGGCATATACCGAAGAACACTAACGGGGATTTTGGTCTGTGTCTTCTCACCCATACCGTTGTCTACCACAATATACCTGGAAGACTTGCAAATGGGACAATAGTTCAAGTCCGCATAGTCAAGCCTAAATAAGGCACATCCTTTCTCACAGGGCATCTTCAGTGCACGGAGGATTTTGTCCGACTGGTACAGGTTTCCAGGCATTACATGGCCTTTGGGTAGAAAGCGTCCAAATACTGTCATAATTGCGTCATAGCATTCTCTGCCCAAGTTAAACTGAGCCTTCAGAGCCATTACTTGGGAGATGGCATCCAACTGACAAAGCTCAGTGTGCTCGTGGAGCGGACGTTTTGAAGACTCCAACATTTCATTGAAGGCCTTTGCAGATTCCTCCATCTCCTCGTCCGAATCCCGAGCATCATCATAGTCTTGCACCATGTTTCCCATCCCGGTACCATGCTCGTCGGTGCAACGACGATCCACCTCAGCTCGGTCACATTGGGCAGACTCACCATGAAATGTCCACACCGTATAATAGGGCATAAAACCACTCTTCTGCAGGTGTTTTCCCATTTTAGCCTCTGTCCTCTTTTCCCAATTGCCGCACCGGAAACAGGGGCACCAGGTTTTCCTCTAGCCATTTGCAAATGCGGCTTGCACAAACCCCTTGGTTTTTGTGAACCATTCAGCGCTCCATTTGTTCTGACCAGTGTGACCGGTATACATCCACGCACGATCACTCATCTTGACTTTCAGAGCTACTGGACACACAACAATTATATATGTAATTCACCATGTAGATATTCATCAGTTGATCTACTTTGTCAATTTTATTACGTCCATGCAACCTACACTCTAATAGGTACTGATAGGTCCTAATCCCACCCGTGTATGTGTAGATTGGGTTCATTTTCCCATGCTATGCTCCGGATCCGACGCAAAATTTCGGCAGCACCTCCCCGCTGTTCTCCTGATACACGTCTCTACAATAAACAGAGAGGATGTGTACCCGGAGAACAACAGGGGAGGCACTGACGAAATTTATGCGTCGGATCCGGAGCAAAGCATATGGGAAAACGAACCCAATCTACACATACTCGGGCTGTCCATGGATAGCGTTGGACAATTCGAAAGAATCAAGGTTATAAATATGCAAATGCATGCATATTTATAACTATGACGCTTTCGAACGGGAGACACATATTTGGTTACGCATACTGATGATTCAAGACACATATATAGCTAGCTATCAAGTTTCATCGGAATAGATCAAATAATTAATGGGGGAGGAGGACATGTCATTTGTGCTCACCCACGAACGAAGGGGCAGAGCTCGTCAAACGCACGGCGAGGTCGTCGAACACCAAACCTCGCAGCGATGAAACAACTGCACATTTAAAACTACCCGATCAACACAATTATATATGATGTTTTTCATAACAAAATCGAAAAATATATGACCTAACTAATAATTGACAAATATATGACCCCGTCAGCCTCTGGAAGGCCAAAGAACACCTTTTCGGGAGGTGTCGGGGCACGGGGTCTCGTGTCGGTGTCGGGGTGCCGTGTCGGGGTCGGGGTGCTGTTTCGTGGTCGGGGGGTCCGGGTGTCGTGTCGATGTCGGGGTAGTGCCGTGTCGGTGTTGGGGTGTTGTTTCGGGGTCGGGGTGTGGTGTCGGGGTCAGGGTGTCGGGTCAGGCTTGGGGTCGGGGTGTCGGGTCAGGCTCGGGGGGTCGGGGTGTCAGGGTCGGGGTGTCGGGGTCGGGGTCGGGCTCGGGGTGTCGGGGTCGGGGTCTCGGGGTCGGGGTGTCGTGTCGGGGTGCCGGGTCGGGGTCTTTTTTTCCTTTTCTTCTTCTTCCTCTTCTTCCTTTTCTTCCTTTTCTTCCTTTTTTCCTTCTTCTTCTTCTTCTTCCTCCTTTCCTTTTTCCTCTTCTTCTTCTCCTCCTCTCCTGTTTTTTTCTTCTTCTTCCTCTTCTTCTTTTTTCTTCTCCTCCTCCTCTTCTTCTTCTCCTCCTCTCCTGTTTTTTTTCTTCTTCTTCTTCCTCTTCTTCTTTTTTCTTCTCCTCCTCCTCTTCTTCTTCCTCCTTTCCTTTTTCCTCTTCTTCTTCTCCTCCTCTCCTGTTTTTTTTCTTCTTCTTCTTTTTCTTTCCTAAAACTGAACTAAACCTAAAACTAAACCTAAATCTAATCTAAACATAAACCTAAAACTAAAAAAACATAAAAAAGAGGAAAAAACTAAATCTAAACCTAAAACTAAACTAAGACTAAACCTAAACCTAAAACTAAACCTAAAACTAAAACTGAAACTAAATCTAAACTAAACATAAACCTAAAACTAAAAAAACAGAAAAAAAAAAAAGGAAAACAGAGGAGAGGTAGAGCTCACCTGGGCCGGTGGAGGAGGTGGCCGGTGGAGGAGGGGGGCGGGGCGGCCTGGGGCGGCGGCGCCTGGCCCAGGGCGGTGGGGCGCGGGGCGGCGGGGGGCCGGGGCGCGGCGGCGCTGAGACGGGGGGCCGGTGGAGGAGGGGGGTGGGGCGGCGGTAGTGGCGATGAGGCGGGGGGCCGGTGGAGGAGGGGGGGCGGGGCGGCGGCGCCGGGCCCGGGGCGGTGGGGCGCGAGGGGGCCGGGGCGCGGCGGCGGCGAGTGGTGGTGGCGGCGGCGGCGCGCGTATGGGAGCAGGGGAGAGAAACAGAGAGAGAGGGCGCGGGGTGGGGGGCGCGCCGTTAGATATGTTAAATCTTTGCCGTCCGCCCCCCTTTGCCGTCCGCTTATTTGCTCTTTGCCGTCTGCTAGCAGACGGCAAAGAGGGGGGCCCGTTAAGTTTTTTTTAAGCAGCTCGTTAGTGGGGCCCCTTCCTCTTTGCCGTCTGCTAGCCGACGGCAAAGAATCTTTGCCGTCAGCTAGCGGACGGCAAAGAACTGGCTGATGGCAAAGGCTTTCTTTGCCATCAGCCAGTTCTTTGCCGTCTGCTTTCGGGTAGCTGATGGCAAAGAGCTTCTTTGCCGTCTGCTAGCAGATGGCAAAGAGCTGGCAGATGGCAAAGTAGCTGATTCCAGTAGTGGCATGCCTCATGGGCAAGATGACTAAGACTCCGTTCTCCGGGAAGCGAGCCACTGACTTATTGGAAATAATACACGCTGATGTATGCAGTCCGATGAGTGTTGAGGCTCGCGGAGGGTATCGTTCTTTTCCAACCTTCACAGATGATTTGAGGAGATATGGGTTACGCGTTTGGTCTTCATTTGAAATAATGTGGAATAGTTTCACAACTCACGCCACCTGGAACAACACAGCGTAATGGTGTGTCTGAATGTCATAACCGTACTTTATTAGATATGGTGCGATCTATGATGTCTCTTACCGATTTACCGCTATCGTTTTAGGGTTATGCTTGGCTGCATTCACATTAAATAGGGCACCATCTAAATCTGTTGATATGACACCATATGAACTGTGGTTTAGCAAGAAACCTAAGTTGCCATTTCTTAAAGTTTGGGGCTGCGATGCTTATGTGAATAAGCTTAAACCTGATAAGCTCGAACCTAAATCGGAGAAATGTGTTTTCATAGGATACCCAAAGGAAACTGCTGGGTACACCTTCTATCACAGATCCGAAGGTAAGATATTCGTTGCTAAGAATGGATCCTTTCTAGAGAAGGAGTTTCTCTTGAAAGAAGTGAGTGTGAGGAAAGTAGAACTTGATGAGGTAACTGTACCTTCTCCCGAATTGGAAAGTAGTTCATTACAAAAATCAGTTCCAGTGATGCCTACACCAATTAGTGAGGAAACTAATGATGATGATCATGAAACTTCAGATCTAGTTACTACCGAACCTCATAGGTCAACTAGAATACGGTCCGCACCAAAGTGGTACGGTAATCCTGTTCTGGAAGTCATGTTACTAGACCATGACGAACCTACGAACTATGAGGAAGCGATGATGAACCCAGATTCCGCGAAACGGCTTGAGGCCATGAAATCTAAGATGGGATCCATGTATGATAATAAAGTGTGCACTTTGGTTGACTTGCCCGATGATCGGCAAGTGATACGTCTCCAACGTATCTATAATTTTTTATTGCTCCATGCTATATTATCTACTGTTTTGGACTATATTGGGCTTTATTTTCCACTTTTATATTATTTTTGGGACTAACCTATTAACCGGAGGCCCAGCCCAGAATTGTTGTTTTTTGCCTATTTCAGTGTTTCGGATAAACAGAATATCAAACGGAGTCCAAACGGAATAAAATCTTCGGGAACGTGATTTTCTCACTGAACGTGATCCAGGAGACTTGGACCCTACTGCAAGGGATCAAAGAGGAGGTCACGAGGGTGGGGGGCACCCCCCTAGGGCGCGCCCCCTACCTCGTGGGCTCCTCGGTGCTCCACCGACGTACTCCTTCCTCCTATATATACACACGTACCCCCAAACGATCAGAACAGGAGCCAAAAACCTAATTCCACCGCCGCAACTTTCTGTATCCATGAGATCCCATCTTGGGGCCTGTTCCGGAGCTCCGCCAGAAGAGGGCCGTCATCACGGAGGGCTTCTACATCATCCTAGCCCCCCCGATGAAGTGTGAGTAGTTTACCTCAGACCTTCGGGTCCATAGTTAGTAGCTAGATGGCTTGTTCTCTCTCTTTGAATCTCAATACAAAGTTCTCCCCCTCTCTTGTGGAGATCTATTCTATGTAATCTTCTTTTTGCGGTGTGTTTGTTGAGGCCGATGAATTGTGGGTTTATGATCAAGTCTATCTATGAATAATATTTGAATCTTCTTTGAATTATTTTATGTATGATTGGTTATCTTTGCAAGTCTCTTCGAATTATCCGTTTGGTTTGGCCAAATAGATTGGTAGTTCTTGCCATGGGAGAAGTGCTTAGCTTTGGGTTCGATCTTGCGGTGTCCTTACCCAATGACAGAAGGGGAAGCAAGGCACGTATTGTATCGTTGCCATCGAGGATAACAAGAGGGGGTTTATTTCATATTGCATGAATTTATCTCTCTACATCATGTCATCTTGCTTAAGGCGTTACTCTGTTTTTAACTTAATACTCTAGATGCATGCTGGATAGCAGTCGATGAGTGGAGTAATAGTAGTAGATGCAGAATCGTTTCGATCTACTTGTCACGGACGTGATGCCTATATACATGATCATGCATAGATATTCTCATAATTATGCTCAATTCTATCAATTGCTCAACAGTAATTTGTTCACCCATCGTAGAATACTTATGCTCTTGAGAGAAGCCACTAGTGAAACCTATGGCCCCCGGGTCTATTCTCATCATATCAATCTCCATTACTTTAATATTGCTTTGCTTTTTTACTTTGCTTTTACTTTTTACTTTGCATCTTTACACCAAAAATACCAAAAATATTATATCTATCAGATCTCACTCTCGTAAGTGGCCCTATAGGGATTGACAACCCCTATTTGTGTTGGTTGCGAGGATTTATTTGTTTTGTGCAGGTACGAGGGACTCACGCGTAGCCTCCTACTGGATTGATACCTTGGTTCTCAAAAACTGAGGGAAATACTTACGCTACTCTGCTGCATCATCCCTTCCTCTTCGGGGAAAACCAACGCAAGCTCAAGATGTAGCAGCAAGCCATAGAGAATAAATGGATCTTCAAGAAGAAGACTGACGCTAATAGTAATGTTACTGTGTACAAATCTCGACTTGTTGTGAAAGGTTTTGAACAAGTTCAAGGAGTTGAATACGATGAGACCTTCTCACCCGTAGCGATGCTTAAGTCTGTCCGAATCATGTTAGCAAGTGGCGCATTTTATGATTATGAAATTTGGCAAATGGATGTCAAAACTGCATTCCTCAATGGATTTCTTCAAGAACAGTTGTATATGATGTAACCAGAAGGTTTTGTCAATCCTAAAGGTGCTAACAAAGTGTGCAAGCTCTAGCGATCCATTTATGGACTGGTGCAAGCATCTTGGAGTTGGAATATATGCTTTGATAGTGTGATCAAAGCATATGATTTTATACAGACTTTTGGAGAAGCCTGTATTTACTAGAATGTGAGTGGGAGCTTTGTAGCATTTCTAATATTATATGTGGATGACATATTGTTGATTGGAAATAATACAAATTTTTTGGATAACATAAAAGGGTACTTGAATAAGAATTTTTCAATGAAAGACCTCGGTGAAGCTACTTATATACTAGGCATCAAGATCTATAGAGATAGATCCAGATGCTTAATTGGACTTTCACAAAGCACATACCTTGATAAAGTTTTGAAGAAGTTCAAAATGGATCAGTCAAAGAAAGGGTTCTTGCATGTGTTACAAGGTGTGAAGTTGAGTCAGACTCAATGCCCGACCACTGCAGAAGATAGAGAGAAAATAAAAGTCATTCCCTATGCCTTAGCCATAGGTTCTATCATGTATGCAATGCTATGTACCAGACCTGATGTGTGCCTTGCTATAAGTTTAGCAGGGAGGTTCCAAAGTAATCCAGGAGTGGATCACTGGACAGCAGTCAAGAACATCCTGAAATACCTGAAAAGGACTAAGGATATGTTTCTTGTTTATGGAGGTGACAAAGAGCTTGTCGTAAATGGTTACGTCGATGCAAGCTTTGACACTGATCCGGATGACTCTAAGTCACAAACCGGATACGTATTTATATTGAATGGTGGAGCTGTAAGCTGGTGCAGTTCCAAGCAGAGCGTCGTGGCGGGATCTATGTGTGAAGCGAAGTACATAGCTGCTTCGAAAGCAGAAAATGAAGGAGTCTAGATGAAGGAGTTCATATCCAATCTAGGTGTAATACCTAGTTAATCGGGTCCAATGAAAATCTTTTGTGACAATACTGGAGCAATTGCCTTGGCGAAGGAATCCATATTTCACAAGAGAACCAAACACATCAAGAGACGGTTCAATTCAATCCGTGATCAAGTCAAGGAGGGAGACATAGAGATTTGCAAAATACATATGGATCTGAGTGTTGTAGACCCGTTGCCTAAGCCTCTTCCACGAGAAAAACATGATCAACACCAAGACTCCATGGGTGTTAGAATCATTACTATGTAATCTAGATTATTGACGCTAATGCAAGTGGGAGACTGAAGGAAATATGCCCTAGAGGCAATAATAAAGTTGTTATTTATATTTCCTTATATCATGATAAATGTTTATTATTCATGCTAGAATTGTATTAACCGGAAACTCAGTACATGTGTGAATACATAGACAAAAACAGAGTGTCTCTAGTATGCCTATACTTAACTAGCTCGTTAATCAAAGATGGTTAAGTTTCCTGACCAAAGACATGTGTTGTCATTTGATGAACGGGATCACATCATTAGAGAATGATGTGATGGACAAGACCCATCCGTTAGCTTAGCATAATGATCGTTAAAGTTTTATTGCTATTGCTTTCTTCATGACTTATACATATTCCTCTGACTATGAGATTATTCAACTCCTGAATCCCAGAGGAACACCTTGTGTGCTATCAAACGTCACAACGTAACTGGGTGATTATAAAGATGCTCTACAGGTGTCTCCGAAGGCGTTTGTTGGGTTGGCATAGATCAAGATTAGGATTTGTCACTCTGAGTATCAGAGAGGTATCTCTAGGCCCTCTCGGTAATGCACATCACTATAATCCTTGCAAGCAATGTGACTAATGAGTTAGTTGCAGGATGATGTATTACAGAATGAGTAAAGAGACTTGCCGGTAACGAGATTGAACTAGGTATGATGATACCGATGATCGAATCTCGGGAAAGTAACAGACCGATGACAAAGGGAATAATGTATGTTGTTATTATGGTTTGACCGATAAAGATCTTCTTAGAATATGTAGGAACCAATATGTGCATCTAGGTTCTGCTATTGGTTATTGACCAGAGATGTGTCTCGGTCATGTATACATAGTTCTCGAACTCGTAGGGTCTGCACGCTTAATGTTCGATGACAATTTTTATTATAAGTTATGTATTTTGGTGACCGAAGTTTGTTCGGAGTCCCAGATGAGATCACAGACATGATGAGGAGTCTTGAAATGGTCGAGAGGGAAAGATTGATATATTGGAAGTTTATGTACGGAAACCGGAATGGTCCCGACGAGGTTCGGGGATTTTTTGGAGTTCCGGGAGGTTACCGAAACACCCCGGGAAAGTTAATGGGCCTCATGGGCCATAGTGGAGAGGAGGTGGCGCCCCCTCATAGAAGTCCAAATTGGACAAGGGGTGGGGGCGCGACTAAGGGAGTCCTGGATTACGGGTTCCTCGGGTGTCCGGGCTATGCAACATGGGCCGGACTGATGGACCGTGAAGATACAAGATAGAAGACTTTCCCCCGTGTCCGGATGGGACTCTCCTTTGTGTGGAAGGCAAGCTTGGTGTGCGGATATGAGTATTCCTTTCTCTACAAATCGACTTTGTACAAGCTTAGCCCCCTCCGATGTCTATATAAACCGAAGGGTTTAGTCCATAGAGGCAATCACAATCATAATCATACAGGCTAGACAATTAGGGTTTAGCCATTACGATCTCATGGTAGATCAACTCTTGTAACCCCTATACTCATCAAAGTCAATCAAGCAGGACGTAGGGTATTACCTCCATTAAGAGGGTCCGAACCTGGGTAAAACATCGTGTCCCCTGTCTCCTGTTACCATCGATCCTTTGACACACAGTTCGGGACCCCCTACCCGAGATCTGTCGGTTTTGATACTGACATTGTTGCTTTCATTGAGAGTTCCTCTATAGCGTCAACTGAAGGACCGATGGCTCGCCTTGTCATCAATGATAGTATCACTTCAGAAAGAGCCCTAATTCCAGGGCAAACCCTCCGGCTCAGAGACTTCACTGTGGGTGCCCGTCCTGCCATTAAGCCGAAGGCAACCCCCCAAGTCACTGAAAATCCCCTTCACATCAGCCCCGAATATTCCAACAAGATGGACCCGGTAGATCTATCATCTTTGAATGAACTGCTAGATCGCATCACCGCGCCTAGGAGTCTCAACTGACTATGCTCAGATCGGGCTTAAACCCAATCAGAGAGAAATTAAATCTCCATCTGTCACCCATCAGGTAGAGGTTGTGGAGGAACAGGCTGACAATAACTCCTTTCTTACATTGAGAACCAACTATGTTCGGATTTCCGAACCTGGAGAACCGAATACCCACCCTCGAGAGGACACTCCCTATCCTCCAAACACAAAATCGGGCATCAAGCCTGAGAATTCCCCGGACACTCCGGGTCCTGGGCTGGTAACCTCGAAAATTCTTCAAGCTCCGGACTCCACGGTGGGCCAAGGTGTGAATTCAAACCTGCCCACCCAACACAAGCAATATTCTCCAAGCAACTCCGGCTCTCTAGACATATGCGACCTAATGCATGTGCGGCAGCAGCCTCGGGAAACAGTCCATCACTTTTGGGCTAGATTCCTCCTTGTTAAAAACAAGATAAAGGACTGCTGCGACGACGCCACAATTTCAGTATTTCACAACAATTGTACGGACGAGGGAATCCTTAATGCCCTCAATCGCCGTCGTGTCTTGCACTTCACAGATTTGGCACACATAGTTTAGAAGTACTGCACAATGGAAAACACCTGGAAAACTCAGACAGCCCGTTGGGAACCGCAGGCCTTTAGGCCATCTCTCGGACGGGAAAAAAGGGTGCACCCTCACGGGGCACCTAATCATCATCCCGTGGACAAGAAATTCAAGCCCTTTATGGGACACAGAGCTGTCTTCAAAGAATGTCTCGACAGGCCCTGTCAAATACATACGACACCGAATACCAAACCAACTCACTGCCTACGGGCATGTTGGATACTCCGGCAGGTGGCCAAGAGTGGTGAGGGTATCCTCACCAATTCTACACCATAAAAGTACTCTTCGGAACACGATCCCGAAGTACTCACAGTCTTCGAGACCTTCTCATCAAATAATCGGTGCAAACGGGCACTTCGCGACCTTGCCGAAGTCTGCCATGTAGCAACAATAAACCCTTGGAATGATACGACAATTACTTTTAATGCCAATGATGAACCAAGATCCCGCTCAGTCTGGGCACCAGCCGCTCTGGTCCTCAACCCCATTGTGGACGGTTTTCGGCTTACTAAACTGCTAATGGACAGTGGCAGCGGACTGAACCTCATCTACGAGTACACGCTCAATAAAATGCAAATGGACAGGAGTCGCATTGAGCAGAGCAATACATCCTTTAGGGGAATCATTCCCAGCAGGGAAGCAAGATGCTCAGGGAAAATCAAGCTGGATGTGGTATTCGGCACACCAGAAAACTATAGGCCTGAAGAGATAATCTTCCAGGTGGCTCCTTTTAACAGTGGATATCATGCCCTGTTAGGGCAAGATGCATTCACACGGTTTCACGCTATACCTCATTACGGGTATATGAAGCACAAAATGCCCAGGCCCAATGGTGTTATCACTATCTCTAGTAATCCGGACATAGCACTCCGCACCGAAAATAAAACCGCATCCCTGTCCCTTGAGGCATTGTTCGAAGCCCTAGCGGCCAAGGAACTCACCGCACTGCGTTCCAGGGTGGATAGGGACGACGTAATCCTCGATAAACGGCCCAAATCCACCTCCTTCGAACCAGGAGACGAAATAGTTAGATTTCAAGTCACCCAATGGACCCAAGAAGACAGCTTCCATCGGAGCATAGCTGGACCCGACGGTCAACGCCGCATTACGCGTGTTCCTATGCGAGAACTGGGACATATTCTCCTGGCACCCTTCTGATACGCCAGGAATCCCACGCAGATTGTCCGAACAAAGCCTCAATATATTAAAGGGATACAAGCCGGTCAAGCAAACACTGCGGCGCTTTTCCGAACCCAAACGACAAGCTATGGGAGGGGAGCTAGCCAAGTTAATTGAAGCCGGGTTCATCAGAGAAATAAAACCCCTGGACTGGCTAGCAAACCTGGTGATGGTACCAAAGAAGGATAAATCTTGGCGCATGTGGGTTGATTTCAAAGACTTCAACAAGGCCTGCCCCAAGGATCCCTTCCCCCTCCCCCGCATCGATCAGATCATTGACGCTATTGCAACACACGACTCACTATGTTTCCTCGATGCATACACCGGATACCATCAAATCAAAACGAAGGAGTCTGATCAAGCCGCAACGACATTCATTACCCCATACGGGCCTTTCTGTTTTAACACTATGCCCTTCGGGCTGACAAACGCCGGTGCCACCTACCAACGCATGATTCAAACATGCCTGGAGAAACAAATCGGCAAGATGGTCGAAGCATATGTGGATGATGTCATCATCAAAACTAAGCACATCGAGTCACTAGTAGACGACCTGCGTCTCACATTCGACAACCTCCATACATATGACATCAAGCTCAATCCGGAAAAGTGTGTCTTCGGCCTCCTTGCCGGAAAACTGCTGGGCTTCATCATTTCCAATAGGGGAATTGAGGCAAACCCAGCCAAAATCCGAGCTTTGTCACAATTGGCTACACCAACATACCTCAAACAGGTCCAAAAACTAGTCGGGTGCATGGCAGCCTTGAGCCGCTTTATCTCCAGATTAGGAGAAAATGCGTTGCCACTGTTTTGCCTGCTCCGACACACCGACCACTTTGTGTGGACGGATGCTACAACAACCGGGCTAGAGGAAATAAAAACTTTGCTAGCAAGTAACCCCATCCTGGTCGCACCAAACGTCGGTGGACCAATGCTGCTTTACATGTCGGCAACTCACCAGGTGGTGAGTGCGGTGCTCGTCGTCGAACGAGAAGAGGAAGGACATAAATTCCCACTCCAGAAACCAGTATATTACGTATTGACGGTCCTCACACCATGCAAAACCAGATACCCGCATTATCAGAAGATAGCATATGCGGTATTTATGATTCAGGGGCTACTGAGGGAGTCCTGGATTACGGGGTCCTCGGGCGTCTGGGCTATGCAACATGGGCCGGACTGATGGGTCGTGAAGATACAAGATAGAAGACTTTACCCCGTGTCCGGATGGGACTCTCCTTTGTGTGGAAGGCAAGCTGGGCATGCGGATATGAGTATTCCTTTCTCTATAAACCGACTTTATACAAACCTAGCCCCCTCAGGTGTCCATATAAACCGAAGGGTTTAGTCCGTAGAGGCAATCACAATCATAATCATACATGCTAGACAATTAGGGTTTAGCCATTACGATCTCGTGGTAGATCAAATCTTGTAACCCATATACTCATCAAAGTCAATCAAGCAGGACGTAGGGTATTACCTCCATTAAGAGGGCTCGAACCTGGGTAAAACATCATGTCCCCTGTCTCTTGTTACCATCGATCCTTAGACGCACAGTTCGGGACCCCCTACCCGAGATCTGCCAGTTTTGACACCGACAGCGGCCCCCCTTTCCTTCTCCCTCTCCCACTCCTTCCCCTTCCCCCTCTCCGTTGGAAGGAAGGGGGAGCCGACTAGGACTAGGAGTCCTAGTGGGACTCCCCCCACTTAGCGTGCCCCTAGGGCCGGCCGGCCTCCCCTCTCCTCCTCTATATATGGTGGCGAGGGGCACCCCAAAGGCACATCAATTGTTCTCTTAACCGTGTGCAGTGCCCCCCTCCACAGTTTACTCCTCCGGTCAGTGTCATAGTGCTTAGGCGAAGCCCTGCGCGGATTACATCACCATCACCGTCACCACGCCATCGTGCTGACGGAACTCTCCCTCGAAACTCTGCTGGATCAAGAGTTTGAGGGACGTCATCGAGCTGAACGTGTGCTAAACATGGAGGTGTCGTACGTTCGGTACTAAGACCGGTTGGATCATGAAGGAGTTCGACTACATCAACCACGTTAAACTAACGCTTCCTCTTTCGGTCTACAGGGTATGTGGACACACTCTCCCCCTCTCGTTGCTATGCATCTCCTAGATAGATCTTGCGTGATCGTAGGAATTTTTTTGAAATTGCATGCTACGTTCCCAACACTTTGTAGAATATGTAGGAACCAATATGAGCATCCAGGTTCTGTTGTTGGTTATTGACCGAAGATATGTCTCGGTCATGTCTACATAGTTCTTGAACCCGTAGGGTCCGCTCGCTTAACGTTCGATGACGATTTGTATTATGAGTTATGTGTTTTGGTGACCGAAGATTGTTCGGAGTCCCGGATGAGATCACGGACATGACAAGGAGTCTCAAAATGGTCGAGAGGTAAAGATTGATATATTGGACGATGGTATTCGGACACCGGAATGGTTCGGGTATTTTTCGGAGTACCGGGAGGTTACCGGAACCCCCCGGGGAAGTAATGGGTCTACATGGGCCTTAGTGGAGAGAGAGGGGAGCCAGCAAGGGGTGGTGCCCCCCCAAGGGAGTCTGAATTGGACAAAGGGGAGGGGCACGACCCCTTTCCTTCTGTAACACCCTCGATGTAACTTGCCATATTTGTAACTCCAACTCTTGCCTTTTTTGGCTTTAAGTTATGAGATTCCCTTCGTGGTTGGGTTTTTGTCTTCGTTTTGCATTTTGTTCATGTCATGCATTCCATATCATGTCATCATGTGCATCTCATTTGCATACGTGTCCGTCTCATGCATCCGAGCATTTTCCCCGTTGTCCGTTTTGCAATCCGACACTCCTACGTGCACCGGCGCACCCCCTCTTGTCTCTTTTCGTGAGCAGGTGTTAAATGTTCTCAGAATGGACCGAGATTTGCCAAGTGGCCTTGGTACACCACCAGTAGACCGCCTGTCAAATTTCGTTCCATTTGGAGTTCGTTTGATGCTCCAACGGTTAACCGGGTAACGCAAAGGCCTCGTGTGTGTTGCAGCCCAACACCCCTCCAAAACGGCCCAATAACCCATCCAAACCTCCTCCACGTCCTCCGTCATCGGATCATGATCGTGTGGGCGAAAACTACACCCCATTTGGACACTCCTACCTCCTCCTACCTATAAATATGTGCATCCTCCGAAATTTCCGGATCCAAAACCATAGCCCCGCTCCTCCCGCGCCGTCGGACACGTCCGTGTCCGCCGGACGCGTCCGCCTCCACCGCCCGGCCACTCACGGTGCGCCACGTGGTTCCTTGTCTCCCACCTCCACTAAAGCCCACCGAGCCCATCACCGGCCCCCGCGGGCCCGTCCGCCGCCGCCAGCGCCCGCGCGCGCCCCACCGCCTCCTCCGTGCAACGCACCGCCTAGCCATCCCCGCCGCCTCACCGAGATCCACCTCCAACGCCGGCCTCCGCCACCAGCGCCATCCACACCTGCCGCCGCCGACCCCTCCACCGAGCACCCTCACTGTTCCCCGCCGCGGGCACCGCCCCGCGTCCGCGAGCTCCGGCGACGTCTCGGCCTTGCCGCTCCGGCCTCGTCCTTTCCCAACTCCAGCTAACTCTGGCGAGTTTGAGCTTCCCCGATGAACCTCTTTTTCCGTGCCAAAGTCAAACCCTAGATCTGAGGGGTTGTTTTTGTCTGAGTCCTTATCTCTGTAACATTTTATGCCTCTGTTCATTGCCTCATATCTCCATGGCCGTAGCTCCGTTTCATGCATATGATATATCAAAATGTTCATTGTGAGATGTTCTCCATTTCATTCCATTCTGGCATGCTTGTTTGAGTTCATATTGATGCCATAATCATCGATGCAAGAGTGCTATAAAATGTTTACTGCTACTACTTATTAGTTTAGGGTGATTTGTCATTTTTGTCACATTTGATGTGTGCTTCATATGGGCAATGACTTCTACATGTGTTTTGATCTATGTCATTCCATATTTACAGAGGTGCTTGTCTTGCATTTTTGTGATCATTGTGATGACTAGGACAAGCATGCAAAGTAGCCTTCGTGATGTTGCTATTTTCAGGGACTTAGGATTTTGCTAAGTCATTTTCCTGTTGTTATTTTGATGCCATGTAAACTTGATGCTACAGTGATATCCATGCTTATTTTGAGATGCTTCAGTAAGGATGTTTTGGACATATTGTTATGCTATATCCATCCATGCCCCTGTTTGCAAATATGGAGTGCCCTAGCATTTCTTGGTCTTGCTCCACTTTTGCTATAAAATATTCCTGGCAGATTGTTTACATGTTAGTTAATTTTGCCATGGTTGTTGCTAGTGATCCATGCATGCTATCAACTTGCTCTTTCCATGGTTAGCTTCATGAACATGCCATCTTGCTTTTGGTATGCTTGTTTTGTCATGCAAGGCTTTGTGATGAGTGGTTTGAGCTCGCAAAGTTGCCTTCATAATTCTGTTTATGCCATGCTCTGTTTTCTGCTAAGTCTGAAACTGTTAATAAAACTTGCTATGTTTACATGGGTGCCATCATATCTTCTATGCCTTTTTGGCTCATGTTCAGTAAGGGACTTTTGTTCTATGCATTTAGTAGAATCATGTCATGCCTTTGTTTTCTATGATATGTTCCTGTAGCGTGTTGTTTGCTTGCCCTAAACATGGCTTCCTGGTGTTATTTATGGCATGTTAGTATTTTCACTAAGTCTGTGAAGCTGATATCTTTTGCACTTTTTCCATGCTTGTTTGAACCTGATCTTGTGTGATTTAGCCGTAGCTCAGTGTTCATGTTTTGTCAAGCATCTTGTGTACATCACTGCCATATGCTTTGTTTTATGTTGGAGCGCAGTAGCTTAGTTTCTTGTTGCATGCTTAGTGACATCGTGCTGTTAGTCGCAGAATTGTGCCATTCTTGTTTTGCTTGCCATTTGCAAACCGTGCATCCATTTCCGGTGATCTCTATATCGATTTCGACTGAAATCATCTCATCTTCCCAGCGGCACACTTGGTTTGCCAAGTTGATGCCTTGTTCATTCTTTCCCTTCCGAAGCACGCATATGCATTGCATATCATGTCTTGCATATCATGCCATGTTTTGCATCATGTGGCTTGTGCATTGCACCGTGATTGATTCTTGGTTCTTTGCTTGTGTTCTTGATTTGGGTAGAGCCGGGAGACGAGTACGTGATCGAGGAACCTGTTGAGTACGCTAACGAGGATCAAGCTTTCGTCAACTCTGAGAACTTTGCAGGCAAGATGACCATACCCTTGAAATCACGTCTATCTTTGCTTGCTAGTTGCTCGCTCTATGGATATGCCGCGTTACCTACCACTTGCTATATCACGCCTCCCATATTGCCATGTCAAGCCTCTAACCCACCTTTCCTAGCAAACCGTTGTTTGGCTATGTTACCGCTTTGCTCAGCCCCTCTTGTAGGTTGCTAGTTTCAGTTGAAGATGAAGTTTTGTTCCTTGTTGGAACATGGATATTATTGGGATATCATTATTATCTCCTATTTACTTTAATGCATCTATATACTTGGTAAAGGGTGGAAGGCTCGGCCTTATGCCTGGTGTTTTGTTCCACTCTTGCCACCCTAGTTTCCGTCATACCGGTGTTATGTTCCTTGATTTTGCGTTCCTTACGCGGTTGGGTGTTATGGGAACCCCCTGATAGTTTGCCTTGAATAAAACTCCTCCAGCAAGGCCCAACCTTGGTTTTTCTATTTGCCACCTAAGCCTTTTCCCTTGGGTTTCGTGGACTCAAGGGTCATCTTTATTTTAAACCCCCGGGCCAGTGCTCCTCTGAGTGTTGGTCCAAACTAGGCGATGTCCGGCGCCCCCTGGGCAACCAGGGTCTATGCCAACCCGACATCTTGCCCATCCGGTGTGCCATGAGAATGAGATACGTGTGACTCCTATCGGGATTTGTCAGCACATCGGGTGGCTTTGCTGGTCTTGTTTTACCATTGTTAAAATGTCTTGTAACCGGGATTCCGAGTCTGATCGGGTCATCCTGGGAGAAGGAATATCCTTCGTTGACCGTGAGAGCTTGTGATGGGATATGTTGGGACACCCCTGCAGGGTTTGAACTTTCAAAAGCTGTGCCCACGGTTATGGGCAGATGTGAATTTGTTAATATTCGGTTGTAGAGAACTTCACTCTTAACTTAATTAAAATGAGTCAACCGCGTGTGTAGCCGTGATGGTCTCTTTTTGGCAGAGTCCGGGAAGAGAACACGGTCTCGTGTTATGCTTGAATGTAAGTAGCTTCAGGATCACTTCTTGATCACTATTAGCTTCTCGACCATGTGTTTGTTATCTTCTCGCTCTCTTTTGAGTAAGTTAGCCACCATATGTGCTTAGTGCTTTGCTGCAGCTCCACCTCACTACCTTTTCCTACCATTAAGCTTAAATAGTCTTGATCTCGCGGGTGTGAGATTGCTGAGTCCTCGTGACTCACAGATACATCCAAACAGATGCAGGTGCCGATGATGCCAGTGCAAGGGACGCTAGCGAACTCAAGTGGGAGTTCGACGAAGACTTGGGTCACTATTATGTTTCCTTTCCTGATGATCAGGAGTGGAGCCTAGTTGGGACGATCAGGGATCTAGCATTTGGGGTTGTCTTCCTTTATTTTGCTTCCATAGTCGGACCTTTGATTGTATCTTGGATGATGTATGGATTATTATGTATTGTGTGAAGTGGCGATTGTAAGCCGACTCTTTATCCCTTTCTTATTCAGTACATGGGATGTGTAAAGATTACCCCTCTTGCGACATGCCAACCATGCGGCTATGCCTCTAAGTCGTGCCCTGACACATGGGAGATATAGCCTCATTGTGGGTGTTACAAGTTGGTAATCAGAGCCTTCCCCGACTTAGGAGCCCCCTGCTTGATCGAATCGCTGACGTTGTTGAGTCTAGAACAAAATGTTTTGAGTCTTAGGATTATATATATCGGAGAGTAGGATTCTTTTTACTCCTCAGTCCCTTCCTCGCTCTGGTGAGGCCTCCCAACGTAGAGTTTTGACTCTTCTCTCCTCAAATTTCACGAAAAAAATTAGGATCACGCGGGTATCTTGGAATCATTCTGATGGTTTTGTGACGAGAACATTGTTCTTGGTGCCTCCTGTCATTTAGGGGTTGTGGCGGTGTCCCGGGGAGTTGAGCTCCAAGGTGTTGTCGTCACAATTTTATCGTTGCAGTTCTGGAATACCTGAGTTCGCCGATATCGAAAATCTCTTTTATGCAGTTGTTGGTGAGATAACCTCGACGCCACCCAGTAATGGGGCGGGAGTTCGGGAGTATTGTCATAACTTGTATAACAGATGCTTTGCGAAGGTTGAGGTAAATGATTTCCGAAGGTTTCTTGGTTATGTGTTGAAGGATGGATACAGCTGGATGTAGGATTTGCTAGTTTTGGGTGAGATGTTATGCTTCCCCTGTATCCCCAACACCTGATTGCCTAACCAGAAAGTTTCGGGAGTTTTATAGGTGGGAATTCAAGTAGCTCTAGTATTTGTTCCCGCAGATATTTGGTTTGTGATTGGGTAATCCTTACCACTTATTTGTTCATATCCGTACCTTATTGCTTTATTCATCTACCTTTATCTAAGTGGCTTCTCAACCTTAATGGAAGTGTGATGATTTACTTTGGAATTCATTCGTTCATCCTTGTTCGAGTGTTAAGACTTTATGTTGCAATTTCAATCCATTGATTCAGCTTGAATATCTGTCTTTCAAGATGCTAACGGATGTCAACCTCTTCAGGATGGCTCCTCCAACGCGTCAGAATCCGCCACCACCTCCACCTCCGGAGGCATGGCAAGCTGTCATGGCAGCCACCAACGCCAACACTCAGATGCTATTGCAGCTCTTGCAAGAGCGCAACCAAGGGCAAGGCAACCAAGGAAATCAAGGCCAAGGCAACCAAGGAAATCAAGGCCAATGCAACAATCAGCCTCAGTTTGCTACCCTCAACCAGTTCCTCACAAACCAGCCGAAGTCCTTCAGCAACTGTGTCGAGGCCACAGACGCCGATGATTGGCTCGTGGACATTTGCAAACATTTTGAATGTAGCAATGTCAGACCTGAGGACTTTGTCAAGTTTGCTTCGTTTCAACTCACGGACCAAGCTGCTGAGTGGTTTCAACAATACCAAGATTCCAGAGGAGGTCGTGTGATTACCTGGAATGATTTCCATCGAGACTTCAAAGCTCATCACATCCCACCAAGCGTTGCTGAGAGCAAGCGTGAGGAGTTCCGCAATCTCAAGCAAGGCAGCATATTTGTGTATCAATACAATATCCAGTTTCAAAAACTTGCTCGCTTTGCTAAACAAGACGTCCCTGATGAAAAGAGTATGATTTATCAATTCAGAGGTGGCCTCAGAGAAGATCTGCAATTAGCTCTCGTGATTTTTGAGACAACCGAGTTCGATCAATTCTACAACATGGCACTAAAGCAAGAAGCTATTCAGCTCAAGTGTGAGGCATCTAAGAAGAGAGTCAGGGATGCAATTCAATCTTCTTCTTCATCACAAGTGGCAGCTAAGCTACAGAAGTTCTGGTTGCCTCCTCCTCCGTTCCGTCAGCCTTACCAGTAGAAGAGTAAATGTGGCAATGGATCTTCCCACCCACCCAACCCAGGCTATCAGAACAAAGCTCAGTCTCATACTCCAAGGTCAAGTGCTCCTTACCACCGGCTGCTCTCAAAGGTTACTTGCAACAAGTATCAGCAGAAAGGGCACTATGCAAACAAATGCTTCAATCAAAGGCACCTTCCGCCTCCTCCTCCTGTGAGATCTTCTTGCAACGCAGTGGTCAAGCATAATCCCAAGCATGCTAAGGTCAACATGATGAACGCAGCTCAGGCAGAGGACTCTTTAGAAGTAATTGTGGGTAACTTTCTAGTTAACTCTATTACTGCAAAAGTTCTTTTTGACACTGGTGCATCGCATTATTTCATGTCAATATCATTTGTTTCAAAGCATGACTTCGTTTCGGAAATGTTGGGAAAACCCATGGGAGTGGTTTCTCTGGGCAAGTCTATGAGGGCTACCACGATGATCTCGGATGTTTCCATCAAGATGGGTGACTATAAATTTCTATCTTCTCCAATGGTTCTTGGTGACTCAGATATCGATCTAATTCTCGGCATGGACTGGCTTTCTAAGCACAAGGCTCAGCTTGATTGTGCTGCCAGACAGATTCAATTGACACACTCTTCTGAGGATGTGATCGTCTATGCCACTCGTGATGATACCATTCGACTGTTTTCTCTCAATGAGAAGGGCAAGTTGAATTCCATCTCTCAAATTCCAGTCGTTTGTGAATATCAAGACGTCTTTCCAAAAGAGCTTCCGGGAATGCATCGTCACCAGCCAGTTGAATTCATTATCGATCTTGAGCCTCGCACAGAACCTGTTTGCAAGCGTCCTTACAAGCTTGGACCAGAGGAGTTGAAGAAACAACTCGATGACCAAGAGCGTATGGGTCTGATCAGACCGAGTTCATCTCCATGGGGTTGTGGTGTTCTTTTTGTCAAGAAGAAGGATGGAACGGAACGACTCAGCGTCGACTACCGCCCATTGAACAAGAAGACAATAAAGAACAAGTATCCACTTCCCAACATCAATGAGCTTTTCGAGCAACTCAAAGGTGCCCAAGTATTCTCCAAGGTTAACCTCCGTATGGGTTATCATCAGATTCGCATTCGTGAACAAGATATCCCCAAGATAGCATTCAGAATAAGCTATGGTTCTTATGAATATACTGTCATGTCTTTCGTCCTTGTCAATGCTCCTCCAACGTTCTCTCGCATGATGGACTTCATTTTCAACCCTTACACAAATGATTTCGTCCTGGTTTATCTCGATGACATCTTGGTCTTTTCCAAGAATAAGGAGGATCATGCCAAGCATTTGAGATTGGTACTCGACAAACTCAGAGAGCATCAATTCTATGTGGAGTTTTCAAAGTGTGAGTTTTGGCTTGATGAGGTTCTCTACCTTGGTCATATCATCTCCGCCAAGGGCATCGCTGCTAATCCCGAGAAGGTGTCTGCAATTGTGAATTGGGGACCTCCTCAGAATGTGAAGCAGCTCCGTAGTTTTCTTGGTCTTGCAAGCTATTGTTGAAGATCCGTTGAGAATTTCTCTAAGATTGCAAAGACTCTTTCCAACTTCCTCCAGAAGCACATCAAGTATGTCTGGACGCCTGAGTGTGACGTTGCTTTCCCTCAAAGAGAAGTTAGTCACAACTCATGTCTTGACTCCTCCTGATGAATCCAAACCATTCGAAATTTTCTGTGATGCCTCCCTGCAAGGTCTCGATGCTGTGTTAATGCAAGAGAAGAAAGTTGTGGCTTATACCTCTCGCTAGTTGAATCCCAACGAAAGGAACTACCCCACTCATGATCTTGAGTTGGCGGCAGTTGTCCATGCTCTATTAACGTGGAGACATCTCTTGTTGGGAAGGAAAGTGGACATCTTCACTGATCATAAGAGCTTCAACTACATGTTCACTCAACCCAACCTCAACCTCAGGCATAATCGTTGGGTCGAAATGATTCAAGAATACAATCTGAGTATTGGATATACTCCAGACAAGGCCAATGTCATTGCAGATGCTTTGAGCAGGAAGGCTTACTGCAATAGCTTAATTCTCAATCCCTTCCAACCGGACCCTTGTGAAGCTTTCTGCAAACTGAATCTCCAAGTTGTTCCTCAAGGCTTTCTTTCCAACCTCCAAGTCTCTCCTACTTTGGAAGATCAAATTCGTGAGGCAAAAATCCTGGATCCATGGTGAAGAAGGTGAAAAATGGGATTGGCAAGAGCCAACCCAAGTACAAGTGCTATCGCATTGATGACAAAGACACTCTCTTCTTCGAGGACCGGATTGTGGTTCATAAGGTGATCTAAGGAAAGTCATTATGAACGAGGTGCACAATTCCCTTCTATCCATTCATCCTAGGAGTACAAAGATGTATTATGACCTCAAGCAGTCGTATTGGTGGACTCGAATGAAGCGAGAAATTGCTCAATTCGTGAATGAATGTGATGTCTGCAGAAGAGTGAAAGCAGAACACCAACGGCCAGCTGGTCTCCTCCAACCTCTTGCTATTCTAGAATGGAAGTTTGAACATATTGAAATGGACTTCGTGACTGGATTTCCCAAGTCCAAGCGCGGAAATGATGCAATCTTTGTTGTCATTGACAAGCTTACTAAAGTGGCTCATTTCCTTCCAATCAAAGAATCTATCACAGCAGCTCAGTTGACAGAGCTATACACCTCCAGGATTGTCTCCTTGCACGGCATTCCACAATTGATATATTCAGGTCGTGGAATCATCTTCACTTCTAAGTTCTGGGACTCCTTCTAGAAGGCCATGGGCACCAACATTCGCTTCAACACAACCTTCCATCCTCAAACTAGTGGCCAAGTCGAGCAAGTCAATCAAATTCTTGAAGATATGCTCAGGGCTTGTGTCATTTCCTTCGGTATGAAATGGGAAGATTGTCTTCCATATGTCAAGTTCTCCTGCAACAATAGTTTCCAAGCGAGTTCGGGCAAGGCGCCATTCAAAATTCTCTATGGCAGAAAGTGTCGTACTCCTCTCAATTGGTCAGAGACTGGTGAATGCCAACTTCTTGGCGATGACTTAATCACAGAAGCTGAAGAAATGTGTAAAGTCATTCGTGAAAATCTCAAAGCCGCGCAATCGCGCTAGAAGAGTTACTATGATAGAAAGCACCGTGACTTGGCTTTCGAGATCGGAGACCATGTCTACCTCCGCGTTTGTCCAATGAAAGGCACTCATCACTTTGATATCAAAGGGAAGCTTGCCCCTAGATATGTGGGTCCTTTCAAGATCATTAGCAAACGAGGCGATCTCGCCTATCAACTTGAGCTTCCATCCAACTTCGCAAATGTGCATGATGTGTTTCACGTGTCACAGCTTCGCAAGTGCTTCAAGACTCTTGAGCGCACCATCAACTTCGAAGAGATTGATCTCCAAGAAGATTTGTCTTATCATGAGCATCCTGTTGCTATTCTTGAAGAAACTGAGCGCAAGACTCGCAACAACTCAATCAAATTCCTGAAAGTGAAGTGGTCACACCATTCCGACCAAGAAGCCACTTGGGAACACGAGGACCACCTCCATTCCGAATATCCGGAGTTCTTTCAGTCCTAGATCTTGGGACGAGATCCTTTCGTAGTGGTGGAGTGTTGTAACACCCGGAATGTAACTTGCCATATTTGTAACTCCAACTCTTGCCTTTTTCGGCTTTAAATTATGAGACTCCCTTCGTGGTTGGGTTTTTGGCTTCGTTTTGCATTTTGTTCAGGTCATGCATTTCATATCATGTCATCATGTGCATCTCATTTGCATACGTTCTCGTCTCATGCATCTGAGCATTTTCCCCGTTGTCCGTTTTGCAATCCGACACTCCTACGTGCACTGGTGCACCCCCTCTTGTCTCTTTTCATGAGCGGGTGTTAAACGTTCTCGGAATGGACCGAGATTTGCCAAGTGGCCTTGGTACACCACCAGTAGACCACCTGTCAAATTTCGTTCCATTTGGAGTTCGTTTGATGCTCCAACGGATAACCGGGTAACCGCAAAGACCTTGTGTGTGTTGCAGCCCAACACCCCTCCAAAACGGCCTAATAACCCATCCAAACCTCTTCCATGACCTCCGTCGTCGGATCACGATCTTGTGGGCGAAAACTACACCCCATTTGGACACTCCTACCTCCTCCTACCTATAAATATGTGCATCCTCCGAAATTTCCGGATCCAAAACCCTAGCCCCACTCCTCCTGCGCCGTCGGACACGTCCGTGTCCGCCGGACGCGTCCGCCTCCACCGCCTGGCCACTCGCGGTGCCCCACGTGGCTCCTCGCCGCCCACCGCCACCGAAGCCCGCCGAGCCCATCGCCGGCCCCCACGGGCCCGTCCGCCGCCGCCAGTGCCCGCGCGCGCGCCCCGCCGCCTCCTCCACGCAACGCGCCGCCCAGCCGTCCCCACCGCCTCGCCGGGATCCACCTACAATGCCGGCTGCCGCCACCCGCGCCATCCACGCCGGCCGCCGCTGACCGCTCCGCCGAGCGCCCTCGCCGTTCCCCGCCGCCGGCGGAGCCCCGCGTCCGCGAGCTCTGGCGACGCCCCGGCCTCGCCGCTCCGGCCTCCTCCTTCCCCAACTCCAGCTATATCCGGCGAGTTTGAGCTTCCCTGAAAAACCTCGTTTTCCATGCCGAAGTCAAAACCCTTGATCTGAGAGGTTGTTTTTCGTCTAAGTCCTTATCTCTGTAACATTTTATGCCTCTATTCATTGCCACATATCTCCATGACCGTAGCTCTGTTTCATGCATATGATATATCAAAATGTTCATTGTGGGATGTTCTTCATTTCATTCCATTGTGGAATGCTTGTTTGAGTTCATATTGATGTCATAATCATCGATGCAAGAGTGCTATAATTTTTTTACTGATGCTACTTATCAGTTTAGGGTGATTTGTCATTCTTGTCACATTTGATGTGTGCTTCATATGGGCATGAGTTCTACATGTGTTTTGATCTATGTCATGCCATCTTTACAGAGGTGCTTGTCTTGCATTTTTGTGATCATTGTGGTGTTGATGTCTTGCATGCAAAGTAGCCATCGTGATGTTGCTGTTTTCGGGGACTTAGGATTTTGCTAAGTCATTTTCCTGCTATTATTTTGATGCCATGTAAACTTGATGCTATAGTGATATCCATGCTTATTTTGAGATGCTTCAGTAAGGATATTTTGAACATATGGTTATGCGCTATCCAACCATGCCCCTGTTTGCAATTATGGAGTGCCCTAGTATGTCTTATTCTTGCTCTACTTTTTCTATAAAATGTTCCTGGCAAATTGTTTACATGTTAGTAAATTTTGCCATGGTTGTTGCTAGTGATCCATGCATTCTATGAACTTTCTCTTTCCATGGTTAGCTTCATGAACATGCCATCTTGCTTTTGGTATGCTTGTTTTGTCATGCAAGGCTTTGTGATGAGTGGTTTGAGCTCGCAAAGTTGCCTTCATAATTCTGTTTATGCCATGCTCTGTTTTCTGCTAAGTCTGAAACTGTTAATAAAACTTGCTATGTTTACATGGGTGCCATCATATCTTCTGTGCCTTTTTGGCTCATGTTCAGTAAGGGACTTTTGTTCTATGCATTTAGTAGAATCATGTCATGCCTTTGTTTTCTATGATATGTTCCTGTAGCGTGTTGTTTGCTTGCCCTAAACATGGCTTCCTGGTGTTATTTCTGGCATGTTAGTATTTTCACTAAGTCTGTGAAGCTGATATCTTTTGCACTTTTTCCATGCTTGTTTGAACCTGCTCTTGTGTGATTTAGCCGTAGCTCAGTGTTCATGTTTTGTCAAGCATCTTGTGTACATCACTGCCATATGCTTTGTTGTTATGTTGGAGCGCAGTAGCTTAGTTTCTTGTTGCATGCTTAGTGACATCGTGTTGTTAGTCGCAGAATTGTGCCATTCTTGTTTTGCTTGCCATTTGCAAACCGTGCATCCATTTCCGGTGATCTCTATATCGATTTCGACCGAAATCATCTCATCTTCCCAGCGGCACACTTGGTTTGCCAAGTTGATGCCTTGTTCATTCTTTCCCTTCTGAAGCACGCATATGCATTGCATATCATGTCTTGCATACAATGCCATGTTTTGCATCATGTGGCTTGTGCATTGCACCGTGATTGATTGTTGGTCCTTTGCTTGTGTTCTTGCTTTAGGTAGATCCGGGAGACGAGTACGTAATCGAGGAACCTGTTGATTACGCTAACGAGGATCAAGCTTTCGTCAACTCTGAGAATTTGTAGGCAAGATGACCATACCCTCGAAATCACTTCTACCTTTGCGTGCTAGTTGCTCGCTCTATTGCTATGCCGCGTTACCTACCACTTGCTATATCATGCCTCCCATATTTCCATGTCAAGCCTCTAACCCACCTTTCCTAGCAAACCGTTGTTTGGCTATGTTACCGCTTTGCTTAGCCCCTCCTATAGCGTTGCTAGTTGCAGGTGAAGATGAAGTTTTGTTCCTTGTTGGAACATGGATATTGTTGGGATATCATCATTGTCTCTTATTTACTTTAATGCATCTATATACTTGGTAAAGGGTGGAAGGCTCAGCCTTATGCCTGGTGTTTTGTTCCACTCTTGTCGCCCTTGTTTCCGTCATACCGGTGTTATGTTCCTTGATTTTACATTCCTTACGCGGTTGGGTGTTATGGGAACCCCTTGACATTTTGCCTTGAATAAAACTCCTCCATCAAGGCCCAACCTTGGTTTTTCCATTTTCCACCTAAGATTTTTCCCTTGGATTCCGCGGACTCAAGGGTCATCTTTATTTTAAACCCCCGGGCCAGTGCTCCTCTGAATGTTGGTCCATACTGGGCGATGTCCGGCGCCCCCTGGGCAACCAGGGTCTTTGCCAACCCGACGTCTTGCCCATCCGGTGTGCCCTGAGAACGAGATACGTGCGACTCCTATCGGGATTTGTCAGCACATCAGGTGGCTTTGCTGGTCTTGTTTTACCATTGTCGAAATGTCTTGTAACCGGGATTCCGAGTCTGATTGGGTCTTCCTGGGAGAAGGGATGTCCTTCGTTGACCGTGAGAGCTTGTGATGGGCTAAGTTGGGACACCCCTGCAGGGTTTGAACTTTCAAAAGCAGTGCCCGCGGTTATGGGCAGATGGGAATTTGTTAATATCCGGTTGTAGAGAACTTCACACTTAACTTAATTAAAATGAATCAACCGCGTGTGTAGCCGTGATGGTCTCTTTTTGGCGGAGTCCGGGAAGAGAACACGGTCTCGTGTTTTGCTTGAACGTAAGTAGCTTCAGGATCACTTCTTGATCACTATTAGCTTCTCGACCGTGCGTTGCTTCACTTCTCGCTCTCTTTTGCGTAAGTTAGCTACCATATATGCTTAGTGCTTTGCTGCAGCTCCACCTCACTACCTTTTCCTACCCTTAAGCTTAAATAGTCTTGATCTCGCGGGTGTGAGATTGCTGAGTCCTCGTGACTCACATATACTTCCAAAAAGATGCAGGTGCCGATGATGCCAGTGTAGGGGACGCTACCAAACTCAAGTGGGAGTTCGACGAAGACTTGGGTCGCTATTATGTTTCCTTTCCTGATGATCAGTAGTGGAGCCTTGTTGGGACGATTGGGGATCTAGCATTTGGGGTCGTCTTCCTTTATTTTGGTTCCGTAGTCGGACCTTTGATTGTATCTTGGATGATGTATGGATTATTTATGTGTTGTGTGAAGTGGCGATTGTAAGCCGACTCTTCATCCTTTTCTTATTCAGTACATGGGATGTGTAAAGATTACCCCTCTTGCGACATGCCTACCATGCGGCTATGCCTCTAAGTCGTCCCCCGACACGTGGGAGATATAGCCGCATTATGGGTGTTACACCTTCTCTCCCCCTCCCTCTCCTTCTCCTTCCCTTTTCCCCCTCCGAAAGAAAGGAAAGGGGGGCCAACTAGGATTGGGAGTCCTAGTCCGTTTCCCCCCAATGGCGTGCCCCTTGGCCGGCCTCCTCCTTCTCCCTCCTTTATATATGTGGGCAGGGCACCCCCTTGGAGACACACCAATTGTTCCAAGCCGTGTGCGGCGTCTCCCTCCACGGTTTACTCCTCCGGTCATATTCACGTAGTGCTTAGGCAAAGCCCTGTGCGGATCACATCACCATCACCGTCACCGCGCCATCATGTTGACGAAACTCTCCCTCGACACTTTGCTGGATCAAGAGTTCGAGGGACATCATCGAGCATAACGTGTGCTGAACTCGGAGGTGTCGTACGTTCGATACTTGATCGGTTGGATCGCGAAGATGTTCGACTACATCAACCGTGTTAATGAAAGTGCTAGTGATCGACTAGAGGGGGGGTGAATAGGCGATTTTTATGGAAGTCTTCAAAACATGGAAGTTTCAAAGACAAACAATAGAAATAAACCTATTACCATGCAGCGGAAGGTAGACTACACTAGGCAAACCATAGTCAAGTATTCAATGAAGTGAAAGCATAATGACTAATAGCAGCTAGGTAGTAAGATCAGGTAGGAAGATATTGTGAAGCCAATCAGAACAAGTAGTCACTCAGTGAAGACAAAAGATAATGCAATCATACAATGACTTCACAAGGACCAACAGTAAGTAAAGGGAAGGGAAGGATGAAACCAGTGACTCGTTGAAGACAGTGATTTGTTGGACCAGTTCCAGTTGGTGTGATAACTGTATGTCTGGTTGGGAAGGCTGAGATTCAACTCAGAAGACCTCGTCTTCACCTTATTCCCCTTGAGCTAAGGACACCCAGTCCTCACCCAATCACTCTGGTAAGTCTTCAAGGTAGACTTCCAAACCTTCATAGACTTCATTCACCGGCGATCCACAATGACTCTTGGATGCTCAGAACGCGACGCCTAACCGGCTGGAGGATTCACAGTCCTCAAGTGTAATAAGTCTTCAGATCACATAGACAGGAACACTTAAGTGATGCCTAACACTCTTTGTCTCTGGGTGTTTAGGGCTTTATCCTTGCAAGGAATTCTCTCTCAAAGGCTTCGAGGTGGGTTGCTCTCAAACGACAAAAGCCGTACTCTAACTCTGAGCAGTCAACCGTTTATGGTTGTAGGGGGTGGGCTATTTATAGCCACTAGGCAACCCGACCTGATTTTTCCGAAATGACCCTTGGTCACTAAGGAACTGACACGTGTTCCAATTGTCAGATTTCAAACACACACGGCAACTTTACTTGGGCTACAAGCAAAGCTGACTTATCCAACTCTGGACAAGATTTGCTCTCATAGTCTTCACTCGAAGACATGGGATTTTGGTTAAGCATCACTTCAGTCATTCTGACTGGTTCTCTTGGATCCCACTTAACAGTATGGTGGTTCCTATGACTCAACAAAGAAGAAAAAGAACGACGAAAGAACTAAGTCTTCGCGCTCCATAGTCTTCATGCGATGTCTTCTCATGTCATAGTCTTCAATGTGAATGTCTTCACATACCACCTTTGTCTTGAATGTCTTCTTACATTTTTAGGGGTCATCTCTGGTGGGAAAACCAAATCAATGAGGGACTTCTACCTGTGTTATCCTGCAATTCTCACAAACACATTAGTCCCTCAACTAGGTTTGTCGTCAATACTCCAAAACCAACTAGGGATGGCACTAGATGCACTTACAATCTCCCCCTCTTTGGTGATTGATGACAAACTAGTTGAAGTTTTCAACGGGGAATATAATATGTGAAATTGTAAAGGATAGGGGATTGTCTTCATAAGTTGCAAGGGCTCCCCCTGAAGATGTGCATATAAGTAATTTGCTTTTGGAATGCAAATGCACATGGCAGGTTGTACTTGTGGAGATCCTCTTCAACTTATGATGACAAGTCATTATGCAAGATATGATGTAACGAAGATAATGACATGCATAATGAAAAATGGACGTCTGCAAAATGATCTAAGTGCGGAATTTATCGTCGCACATGCGGAATTTATCATCGCATCACAGTAAAGAAAATAAGTAGCAGACGACCATCGAGTTTGAGTGTTACAACTCAAAGAACCAAATGTATCAAAACGCAAGAGTTGTAAACACTAGGCAAAATATAAAACCACCACCCATATGGACCCGCTTGAAGACTATCAAACTTATATGCTTCTCCCCCTTTTGTCAGTAAGGACCAAAAAGGTTTGAAGACGTAGAGCATCTACTCGTTCCCAGGAAGAGTAGGTGAGGCAGCAGGGTCGTCAGTGTTGTTAGGCGGTGCAGACGAACTTGGGGCAGTGTCGATGCGTGCACAAGTAGGGGGCGGTGAAGTAGCATCGTCTTCATCATCGGTCACTCTGGCATTCACAGTTGCAGCAGAGGAGGAGAACTTAGAGTCTTCAAGAGATGGAGTTCGTCGCAGCACAGTCCTTCTTGGAGGTGTTGACTCAAACTTGAAGCGTTCAGAGAAGCCATCCTCTTGAAGATCATCCTCAGAGCACATAAGTGTCAGCCCTTTCTATGTACGCCGACAGGTTTCATGGGCAACAAAGGCGTTATTGGTGGCAAGATTGCGAATCCTGTTTACGTCCACCAAGAGGCTTTGCATTTGGCGCTTCAGCCAGTCATGATGCCTATCCTGTTTTTGATGAAGGGCAACCAGAAGCTCGCGGTCATTGAGAACACGGGATCGCTTCTTGGGCCATTGGGCAATGGTGCTTTCGGTGGCTTCAGTGAAGGCACGATGAGGTGCACGTGTAGTTCTAGCCAGAGGATAAACACGTGTGACTGCTTGAACTCCTTCAATGTTTTGAGAGAAGCTTTGATTCTCAGCATTCTGAAGACTAAGAGGCTCCTTGGCAGGCTCTGGATAGATGGCTTCAACTGACATATCGACGTCAGGCAGAAAGATCCGATGATTGCGAGCAGAGGGCTGATAGGTGACAGTTGAGTGCAGTTTGATCAGTCGCATAACCCATGGAGCGTAAAACTTCAAGCCAAAAATGTCAGATCCTGATGCAGCAAGATGGCGAATGAAGAAGTCTTGTGCATTGAAGCTTTTGCCATGAAGAATATGAAAGACCAACGTCTTCATTGCACCTTCTAGCTTGGCATGTGGAGAATGTCCTTTGATGGGCTAGAGAGTTCGCCTTATGATGTGATAGATAGTACGTGGCAGATACTCAAGTTCTTCAACAAAGAACTCCTTAGGATATTCAGCATCTGGAGGCAAAGGCTTCACCATGCTAAGCATCTGACTCATATTGGGCTCAGGCTTGTGGAAGATGCTTTCCATAGCAGCACTATGAAGCTGACAACCAGGTTCATACAGATCTCCTGGAGTGGGCAGGCCAGTAAGCTCAATGATATCAAAGGCTTTGGCTTCATGATGAACATTTCTTGTCATCCACTCAAGGACCCAAGTCTTCGGATCCCTGTTGTAGCCACGGATATGAAGAGTGGCATAGAATTGGAGTAGCAATTCTTCATTCCAGTGCTCCTTATCAATGACGAACTGCAGCAAACCAGACTCTCTGAAGCAATCCAGAGCTTCTTCCAAACAGGGCAGTCCAGTTATGGCTTCAGTGTCAAGACGCATATGTGGGAAAATGCGACCTTGATTGTACAAAATGCATGAGTAATAACTGCGCTGCTGATAGCTCCAGAACCGATCAGAAGATATTCTTGCCTTGGTGTAGGGGTTCTTGGCGCTATTAAAGAAGGTGTTGTGTGCCTTGAAGCCATTGATATTGCACGATCCGGGTGCAGATGCAGTGCCTGGAAACCTGGGCAACCTTGGTATTGGCTTCTGAACCAAACTGAGGACCAGCAGCAGGCAGAGGAGTCAGAATAGGCCATTTCACAGTGACAAGTTGGCCATAGTTGACTGCTTGCTCGATAGTGTGTGGCCTTGGTGGCGGAATAGGAGCAGTGGCATCAACAGAGGCTTCAGGCTGCACATCTGTTGCAGGTGCATCATTGGCTTCATTGGCCTCTGGCACATTGGTTGGTGCAGGCTCCACATTTGCTACAGCCATGATTACGCCATTGGCTTCATTTGTGTTGGTGGTGGCAGCCTCAAGATTCTCAACCTCCACTTGTTGAGCTGGAGGGTCGGGCACAGACACGTTCACTTCAGGAACATCTTCTTCATAAATTGGGGGTGTAGGGACACTATCTTCTTCTTGTTTGTCATCGACTGATGCAGTCGGATTGTCTTCAGCACCTTTGGCTTCAGACACGGAGACACTCACAGTCGGAGTGGCTTCTGGGAACACTTGACGTGCAACAGATTGGGGCACTTCTCCTTCTGGAACGCTCGAAAGGGGGACTTGAGGCCTTGGTCCTTTGCGAAGCCTGCGTAGCACTGGCGACGCCTGTGGAGATGGAGTTGGCTGGGCCTCAAAGTCGTCTTCTTCGTCTGGCACAGGTGGTGTGACTTGTTGTTGCGGAGTACTCGGGGTGTCTTGTTGTTGTGGGTGATCAGCCCACGATGCATCCTGAGCAATTGGCGTCAGAGGACGACCAATGCTGATGAGTTCGCTATGCGCGAGCACAGGCGATGATACCAATTGGTTCTCGATCTGAGGAAGAACTACATCATCTTCAACATTGTCATGGTGACCAATGTCTTCAGCAGCGGTGGGATCAACTGATGGAATGTCTTCAGCTTCATGAGCCTCTATGGAAGCAGGCTCATGAACAATTAGTTGTCGCTCATGGTGTTCAGATGCAGGGCTAACCATTGAGATAGGTTCAACAACTAAGGGCTCTGTGGGAGCATCCCGATCCTTCTTGGTTTTGCGCTTCTTCTTAGAGGGAGCGACATCAGAAGCTTCAGGATTTTTCCTTTTTCTGGCTTCAGCCTCGGCAGTCCTTGTCTTCTTCAGTTCTGAAGCGGTTGACCTGACCTTTGGCTTCGAGCCAGTCATGCTGCTTGGGAAGACTATGCGAGGTTCTTCCTGCCTTGAAGGTGCAGATTGATCAGTTGAGGGCTTCTTCTTCTTTGCAGCCAATCTGTGGTCGATGCCAGGACGACCAAGAGCCTTGCGCTTCTCAGCCTCATTGTAGGCTTGCACGCACTTGTTAGCCATGCTCTTCATGCGCTCACGAGAACCTTGAGCTTCTTCATGCTTCTTAAGAAAGGCTTCCTTGAGCTCGTGCAGCATAATCTTGAAGTTTTTCACATCTTGCATGCTGAGCTTGGCCATGTGCTTCTTGAACTGAGCTTTCTCATAGTCGATCTTTTGCTTCAGTTCAACGATGCGCTGAGCTAGAGCTAGCTTAGAAGCAATGGCGCCAGTGAAGGCGACACTGAGGCCAATTGGAAGTTGCAGATCTTCAAAGCTGAGGTTGGGCGTGTCAAACCACTCATCAATGAAGTCATGGATGATTGCCTCATCAAAGAGAGGCAAATCATTGAAGATCTCTGCTTCTTCCTTGCTCTTGATCCATTGCTCAAGAGCGTCATCTGCAAGATCTTCATCGCTGGACAGATCAATGGCGTCGTTGCGCAGAATAGCAGCAGCAGTCAGTGCCTGATTAGTACTCTTTCTCATCTCAGTCTTCTTGGAGATGCGTGATAGATCTTCAGACTGCACACTGTCTTCAGGAGGTGTAGTAGCCAGTGGCTTTGCACGTGAGATTTTTGGTGCTGAGGCAGACTTTGAAGCTTTAGGCTTCTTCAGTTTCTTTGGCTTCGGCGGTGCAGGCGCTTCATCAGATTCAGCGTCATCTGCAGGCTCATCCACGGTTGTCCCTTGAACCATGATATGAGTGATGAGACCTTCCAGGTTGTAGAAGGGCCCAACAAGATTGGGTTCAGCTTCGCGGGTGCCATCAGCACAGGGAGCAGAGGGACCAGGGTTGAAGTCTAGTCCCAATGACTTCTTGTTCTGCTTCGCCGAATTCTTGGCAAACTGGAAGTTGCGCTTGAACAGATTGTCGTCATGACACCATAGCAATGACGATGGGTCTGCATCCACAGGCTGTGGTCCACGGACCATGCAGGGATAGATGCCTTGTTCAATGGCTTCATCTCTGGACCCTTGGTTGAAGATTTCTGTATAGGATGTCTCCCCATGGTCGCTTGATGGCATTCTTCTCAGCATATTCCTTGGTCACAAACCTGTACTTGAACCACTGTTCTGCCCAATATTGTCGAATCCATTGGATTCGTGTCTTGCGCTGAGTGTAATCCTCTTATGGATCTGTCTTGTACAGCTCTGAGAGGTCATCGGGCAGATCTCTTGATGTTCCACCTCGACGCTTTCTGCCACCCTTCCTTGCTGATTTCTCTGTAGCCATGATCTTCAAACTGAATGGCTTCAATGCGTTCAAAGGTTTCAAAGGCTTTCGCTTGCTGGTCAAGCAGGAACTGGCTTCGGGAGAATTTATATGATGCTGTAAGAATTCTGCAAATGAATGCAGACTATGAGAACCAAGGGATTCTCCCACGGACATGTACCTGTGACAGCATTAAGGTGCGAGGGAAGGGGAAGAGCTCATATGCATTCTCAGAAGATTTTGAAGATAAATCAGTTTAGAAGACATTGACCTCATAGTGCGAAGACATTCACTCATAGATAGAGAGTTGGTTCCAGATTTGTACGAATCCACGAATAAGTACAAGTGAGGAATCTAACTACTTTGTGAAGCATAAGTGAACATACTAGGCATATTATGAGACGTAGTATGAAATAGATCCAACTTGTGTGAACATAAACTGCTTATGGTAGAAAGTGATGAACCTATAGGATCAAGGGGGCCGTGAAAAGGAAGTTTTATTTACCACACAAAGAACTGCTAGACAGAGTGGGAGAGGAGGCTGAGCAGATCGATCGTCCGTGCCCTAACTTGGCGACGGAGGACACCTACGGCGACGGTGGAGAAGACGATGTCCGCGGCCGGCGTGAAGACGGCGTCGGTGAGGTCGAGGCAGCTATGCGCTTCGTCGCCGGCGTCGTCGAGGGCTAGCGGTGGCGCTAGGGTTTGCGCGAGAGTGGAAGAAAGGATAATGACTGTGGTGAGGCGTGTATTTATAGAGACAGGGACGGCACAGTGTTATTACACAGGTGCCCCTGGCGTTTCACATATGAAGGACACGTGGCCATCATGCAACATATCGGAGGTTGTTCCATGTTCAGACGCATGCCCGGATTGTCGGGTGGTCGTTCCCACTTCTCCGGGTTTCAGGTGAAGGAATTAGCATTGAAAACGGACATAATGTTTGTCTCTGTATCTTCTGCTGACAAGGATGCAGAGAAGATATTCGACAGTTTCAATAGAATGCATATGATTTGGAGAGATAGGGTTTGAGATAGAAAGCATAGAGAGGTTAGGGTCCGATCACATTCACTTAGTTCAAAAGATTCAACAAGAAGACATAGCTATAAGTGAATGCTGTAGAGGACAGAACACTACTATATATATGTATATATAAGAAAGACAATCAAATCAACATCGTGAAGATAATCATGAAGACAAGTTGAGATTGAAGCCAAACCAAATGTGAAGACATACCGAACGTAACGCCATGAGCGAAAACACTTCAAAAAGAAAAATTTGGTGGTGGCGTTACCCACCGTATAGGAAGTATTAGACTCAGACACGGCGCACAATTATCGTGGCGCTCCGAAGTCAAATTCCACATTAATGTATTCACACTTAGAAAGTAAGTCTTCATTGATTGAAGATATACTTTACTTCGTGTGTTGCACATCTAAGTCATCAATATGCATAAGTGTTAGGATGTGTGCCTGATCACAAGACATTTGAGGATTCCAAAATATTTAGCTCACACCGTAACTTGCAAAACCTCTTCTCATCCAAGGGCTTGCTGAAGATATCTGCCAATTGCTCTTCAATGTTGACGTGTATGATATCAATATCTTCCTTCAAACATGATCTCTGAGAAAGTGATGAAAAATATCAATGTGCTTTGTCTTCGAGTGCTGAACTGGGTTGTTGGCAATCTTGATGGCGCTTTCATTGTCGCGGTACAGTGGCACTTGCTTCAGATGAATGCCATAATCTTTGAGTGTTCGCTTCATCCATAGAAGCTGAGCACAGCAAGATCCAACAGCAATGTATTCAGATTCAGCAGTGGAGAGAGATACATAGCTCTGCTTCTTTGAAGACCAACATACAAGTGATCGTCCCAGAAAATGACATGTGCCTGATGTAGACTTGCGATCCACCTTGTCACCAGCATAATCAGCATCCGAGAATCCAACCAGATCAAATTCTGAGCCCTTTGGATACCATAATCCTAGTGTTGGGGTGTGAGCCAAATATCTAAGAATTCGCTTCACAGCTAAGTGATGCGATTCCTTTGGTGCCGCTCGGAATCGAGCACACATGCAAACACTAAGCATGATATCTGGCCTAGATGCACATAAATAAAGCAAGGAACCAATCATGGAGCGATATACCTTTTGATCGAACTCTTTACCATTGTCGTCGGGACCCAGATGATGTTCGGTTGGCATTGGCGTCGTGAAGCCTTTGCAGTCTTGCATCCCAAATTTCTTCAGGCAATCTTTGATGTACTTCTCTTGAGATATGAAGATTTCGTTGCGTTGCTGACGTATTTGAAGACCAAGGAAGAACTTCAGCTCACCCATCATGGACATCTGATATTGCTCTTGCATCATATATCCAAACTCGTCTGTGTATTTCTAATTGGTGCAACCGAAGATAATGTCATCCACATATATTTGGCACACAAACAGTTCACCATCATATGTCTTCGTGAAGAGAGTGGGGTCAGGGAACCAGGTTTGAAGCCTTTGCTCTTCAGGAAGTATTTGAGTGTGTCATACCAAGCCCGAGGGGCTTGTTTGAGGCCATACAGTGCCTTGTTGAGCTTGTACACCATGTCAGGATGTTTTGGATCTTCAATGCCAGGCGGTTGTGCAACATACACTTCTTCATCAATCTTGCCATTGAGAAAAGCGCTCTTCACATCCATTTGATACAGAAGAATGTTATGATGATTTGCATAGGCTAGCAGTATGCGTATGGCTTCAAGTCTGGCCACAGGAGCAAAGGATTCATCGAAGTCAATCCCTTCAACTTGAGTGTACCCTTGAGCAACGAGACGAGCTTTGTTTCTGACAACTTGACCATGCTCATCTTGCTTGTTGCGATATATCCATTTGGTGCCTATTATATTGTGCTTGCGGGGATCAGGAGTCTTAACCAGTTCCCATACATTATTCAGCTCAAATTGTTGAAGCTCTTCTTGCATAGCTTGAATCCATTCAAGTTCCATGAAGGCTTCTTCAACTTTCTTGGGTTCAGATATTGAGACGGATGCGAAGTGCCCACAGAAATTTACTAGCTGTGTTTCCCTTGAACGAGTGAGTGGACGTGGTGCATTGATGCTATCAGTTATTCTCTCAATCTGTACTTCATTTGCAACACGAGGATGTACAGGACGAAGATTTTGCTCTTGTTGATCATTGTCATCGTTAGAAGGATTGTCTTCAGGATGAGCATTGTCTTCAGTTTGATCATTGTCTTCAGGTCGATCAGGTGCGGAGATGATAAGTTCCTCTTCAGGCTGAGCTTCAGAAGGTATGATTTCTCCAGTTCCCATAAGTTTGATTGATTCACTGGATGGAACTTCATCTAGCACATTTGGCAGGTGCTCTCTTTGTGAGCCGTTAGTCTCATCGAACCGCACATCCACTGTTTCAACCACTTTATAATGAAAGAGGTTGAAGACTCTGTAGGAGTGCGAATCCTTTCCATATCCAAGCATAAAACCTTCATGTGCTTTTGGTGCAAATTTTGAAGTGTGATGTGGATCCTTGATCCAGCACCTGGCACCAAATACTCTGAAGTAACTGACATTTGGCTTCTTGCCAATAAGGAGCTCATAGGATGTCTTGTTGAGAAGCTTGTGAAGATAAACACGGTTGATGATATGGCATGCAGTATCAATGGCCTCAGGCCAGAACTTTCTTGGAGTCTTGTATTCATCAAGCATCGTCCGGGCCATCTCAATAAGTGTTCTGTTCTTGCGTTCCATGATGCCATTCTGCTGTGGTGTGTACGGAGCTGAGAATTCATGTGTAATGCCCACAATATCAAGATAAGTGTCTAGACCAGTGTTCTTGAATTCAGTGCCATTGTCACTTCTGATGTGCTTGATCTTGATGCCATAGTTGTTCATGGCTCGATTGGCGAAGCGTCTGAAGACATCCTGCACTTCTGTCTTGTAGAGGATTATATGCACCCAAGTATATCTTGAATAATCATCAACAATGACAAAGCCATAGAGACAAGCAGTAGTAGTAAGAGTTGAGTAATGAATGAGATCGAAAAGATCCATGTGGAGCAGTTCGAAGGGTTGAGTCGTTGTCATGATTGTCTTCGAGGGATGCTTGGCCCTCGTCATCTTTCCTACTTCACAGGCACCGCATAAGTGATCCTTCTTGAACTTGACGCCCTCGATGCCTATGACATGATTCTTCCTTGCAAGGGTGTGGAGGTTCCTCATGCCAGCATGTCCTAGCCTTCGATGCCAGAGCCAGCATTCAGAAGCTTTTGCTAGAAGACATACGGCAAGTTGTGGTCCTGCTGAGAAATCTACCATGTACAAATCATCTTTCCGATACCCTTCAAACACTAGAGACTTGTCAGATTCCATTAGTACAAGGCAACGATATTTTCCAAACCTCACAATCATGTTTAAATCGCAAAGCATTGAAACAGACATTAAGTTGAAACCAAGGGATTCAACAAGCATGACTTTATCCATGTGTTGATCCTTTGAGATTGCAACTCTACCTAGACCCAATACCTCGCTTTTACCAGTGTCAGCAAATGTGATGTGACTTTTGTCAGATGGACGTAGTGTTGAGTCCATAAGAAGGCTTCGCTTGCCAGTCATGTGATTGGTACACCCACTATCAATAATCCATTCTGAAGCAGCTGGTGTCGTACCCTTGGCACCGCGTGCCATGAAGCAGTAGGTAGGAGCGGAGTAGTCCTTGTCATTTGCAGCGGTGTCAGTGATGAAGTCATTGTCTTCAGTGTTGAAGATGGACTTGGCAACGTATGCTGTAGCCAGACTCGCAATGCCAGAATCGGACTCCTCCTCAGACTCCACCTCTGCCTCCTCAGAAGCGGACTCCTCCTCTGAATCCATTTCCTTGCCAACAAACGCACGTGCCTTGCCAGATGAGCTCTTCTTGTGTGATGAAGACTTTGAGGAAGACTTGGAAGAAGACTTTGAGTATTTCTTCTTCTTCTTGTCATCAGAGTCATATTCCTTGCTCTTCTTCTTCTTGTTGTTCTCATTGTCCCACTATGGACACTCAGAGATGTAGTGGCCAGGTTTCTTGAACTTGCGGCATGTTCTCTTCTTGTGGTCATGAGTAGAAGCTTCATCATTTCTTGAGCTTGATCGTGAAGACTTTCTGAAGCCTTTATTCTTGGTGAATTTTTGAAACTTCTTCACAAGCATAGCAAGCTCCTTTCCAATGTCTTCAGGATCATCAGAACTGCTGTCAGATTCTTCTTCAGATGAGGAGACAGCTTTTGCCTTCAAGGCACGAGTTCGCCCATAGTTGGGACCGTAGATGTCTCTTTTCTCAGAAAGCTGAAACTCATGTGTGTTGAGCCTCTCAAGTATGTCAGACGGATCGAGTGTCTTGAAATCAGGACGTTCTTGAATCATTAGGGCTAGGGTGTCAAACGAGCTGTCAAGTGATCTCAGGAGTGTCTTGGCGACTTCATGCTTGGTGATCTCAGTGGCGCCGAGAGCTTGAAGCTCATTAGTGATGTCAGTGAGTCGACCAAACATGAGCTGGACATTCTCATTGTCATTTCTCTTGAAGCGGTTGAAGAGGTTGCGAAGGACACTGATTCTCTGATCTCTCTGGGTTGAGACGCCTTCATTGACCTTGGAGAGCCAGTCTCAGACTAGCTTAGATGTCTCCAAAGCACTCACGCGGCCATACTGTCCTTTGGTCAGATGACCACAGATGATGTTCTTGGCAGTGGAGTCCAGTTGAACGAACTTCTTGACATCAGTAGCGGTGACACCTTCACCAGCCTTGGGAACGCCATTCTTGACGACATACCATAGGTCGACATCAATGGCTTCAAGATGCATGCACATCTTATTCTTCCAGTAGGGATATTTAGTTCCATCGAAGACGGGGCAAGCAGCGGAGACCTTAATTATCCCTGCAGTCGACATAGCTAAAACTCCAGGTGGTTAAACCGAATCACAAAGAACAAGAGAGCACCTTGCTCTGATACCAATTGAAAGTGCTAGTGATCGACTAGAGGGGGTGAATAGGAGATTTTTATGAAAGTCTTCAAAACATGGAAGTTTCAAAGACAAACGATAGAAATAAACCAATTACCATGCAGCGGAAGGTAGACTACACTAGGCAAACCATAGTCAAGTATTCAATGAAGTGAAAGCATAAAGACTAATAGCAGCTAGGCAGTAAGATCAGGTAGGAAGATATTGTGAAGCCAATCAGAACAAGTAGTCACTCAGTGAAGACAAAAGATAATGCAATCATACAATGAATTCACAAGGACCACCAGTAAGCAAAGGGAAGGGAAGGATGAAACCAGTGAATCATTGAAGATAATGATTTGTTGGACCAGTTCCAGTTGCTGTGACAACTGTACGTAGGGTTGGGGAGGCTGAGATTTAACTCAGAAGACATCGTCTTCACCTTATTCCCCTTGAGCTAAGGACACCCAGTCCTCGCCCAATCACTCTGGTAAGTCTTCAAGGTAGACTTCCAAACCTTCACAGACTTCGTTCACCGGCGGTCCACAATGACTCTTGGATGCTCAGAACGCGACGCCTAACCGGCTGGAGGATTCACAGTCCTCAAGTGTAATAAGTCTTTAGATCACACAGACAGGAACACTTAAGTGATGCCTAACACTCTTTGGCTCTGGGTGTTTAGGGCTTTATCCTCGCAAGGAATTCTCTCTCAAAGGCTTCGAGGTGGGTTGCTCTCAAACGACAAAAGCCGTACTCTAACTCTGAGCAGCCAACCGTTTATGGTTGTAGGGGGTGGGCTATTTATAGCCACTAGGCAACCCGACCTGATTTGTCCGAAATGACCCTTGGTCACTAAGGAACTGACACGTGTTCCAACGGTCAGATTTCAAACACACATGGCAACTTTACTTGGGCTACAAGCAAAGCTGACTTATTGTAACGCCCCGAGACCGATGTGCCAGGTGTCCTCCAGTTATTCGCTGTTGTTGCCTTGTCTTTGCTTGCGTGTCATGCATTTCATATCATGTCATTATGTGCATTGCATCATCATGTTTTCAAAACTTGCATCCGTCCCGGTCTCCTTGTTCCTTCCGTTGTCCGTTCTGAGCACAGACACACTTGCACGCGCCCGAGGCATGTCCGAGATATTATTTTATAAGTTGCCGAAAAATGTTCTCGGAATGGGATGAAAGTTGGCGTGTGGTCTTATTATAGTGTAGATAGACCGTCTGTCAAGTTTCATCGCATTCGGAGTTCGTTTGATGTCCCAACAATTAACTATAGCGACAATATAGTCGGTCAAACGTCGGACGTTTTCGGTCTCCGGAAACAGTCGCCGGGCCTTCTCTCTTCCCTTTTCTCAGCCTGAGGCCTTCTGCACAGTCCACTACCTACTGCCAGGCCCAACCTAACTTCTCCCGTCAGCCCGCGGCCCTCCTCGCGCGCGCGTCCGAAAGTTGTCCCGGACGCGACCCGGACAGTCGTCACCGTTGTGTCCGGATCATCCCCAAACATCTACAAAACATCACTGTTTTCTTATTTGGACTCCCTAGCTATTTTATTCGCGATCGTCCGATTGCGATCGGAGGGCTCGAGTAACCCCTAACCTTACCACTCGCTATATATTTTAGCCTAACCCAAGACCAAATCCCTAATTTCTAGGGATCCTCCTGGCCGCCGCCGCCGCACTCATTCCCCACCTCGGGATCCTCTCATTCCCCCTGCACCAACCATCAGTCACACCTAGATCCAATCCATCCACGCAGCCCCGCGCCCGAGCTCTTCTCCCTCCCGATGCGTCTTCCTCCTTGCTTCGCTCAAGTCCAAAGGAGAGGAGCTCCTTCTCTGCCCTGGCGAGCCTCGACGCCGAGCACCAGCAGGAATTTCTTGCCGTGGACCCTCCTTGTTCCTCTCTCTCCCTCCGTCTTTCTTTTTCCCTCTCTGGTTCTCCCCTCACCTCGTCTCTCTCTTTGCTCTCTTCACAGGAGCACACCGGCGCCATGGAAGTCACCGCCGGCCTACGCGTTCCCGCCGTGCCCCTGCTGCGCTGCCTCCATTCCCACGTGTTCCCGCCGTGCCCCTACTGCGCTGCCTCCATTCCCACGCCGTTCCCGGCGTGCCCCTGCTGCGCCGTCGTGCATCTGCCATCCGTGTCGGTGACTGCAGCTCCCAGCCATGGCATCCATGGAGCCCTCCTGCCGCCGCCTCGCCGGCCTCGCTCACGCCCAGCAGCCAACCAGATGAGCGTCGCCCCCTTCTTCTTCTTCCCGTTTTCCTCCCTGTGTTTCCCCTCTCTCATCTCTCTCTGTTCTCTTTTTCTCTGTCAATAGGAGCCCGCGCCAGGGCCTTGCTGAGCGCCGCTGCGCCCAAGCTCCTCTATCCGCGCTGCTGTTTGCCTGGATCCGGCGCCAGCGGACCGGATCCACCCGTCTGCGTGTTCCCGGCGCTGCCAGAGCCCCAAGTTCCCTCGTCGCCGTCCTGCTCAAGCCCCTGCGCCTGCGCCGCCCGCCAAGTCCCCTGCTTCACCCACTGCCGCCTGCTTTGTTTTGGTCAAGCAGAATGCTCACCCAGCGCCACTGCTTCCTCTCCGTCCTGCTCGTTCGCGTTGCCACAAGCCCACCGGTAGCAGCGCCGCTCGACTCCCTCGCCCGCATCTCGCCGGCGCTCCACGCCGGGCTTGGTGTCCTTTTTCTTCTTCGGAAACGATGGATCAGGGAGCGCTCGCAATGCCCAGCTTCGTTGACCGACTCTGCCTCGCTGACCCTCTCAACCGACAGCCACTTTGTCTCGCGCGTGGACCAGATCCAGTGAGCCGAGCCCAGCAGCCGGCATGCCCAAAGCCTCTTCCTGACTGGGCCGAAGCCCATGGTGAGGCCCAGCGCCTCCTATGTTTTTTTTGTTCTTTCTTCTCTTTCTTTATTCCCTGTTGGGCCTCTACTTAGTTTCAGCCCGTTAGGTTTTTTTCCTTAGCTACGATTTTATCAATTTCCAGGGCATTGCACTTTTGCAGATCAGCCCTCATACATCATGCATATCATATCTCACAAATGGTGCATCACATGTAAAAACTTTGTATATGAAACTTGCTTAGAATTTCATCTAGTTTTATAATATGTCATTTTCATCCATGGTTAAAATATTTAAAATGCTGTTTGTTTAAATTTGCTCTTATGTCTTGCTAAAATGCTTTAATTCATAACTAAATAACTGTAGCTCCGAATTTAATAAACTTTATATGTAAATGGGGTGGAAAAATGCCTAGTTTAACATGTTGTACTTGTTTTGCATGTTTAATAACTCTAAAATTTTGTTTAGGGTAGAACAGTACCAAACCTAATATATGCACATGAGGAGTTTCCGGACTTGCTGTTTTGTTGTTCCGGCCTCATTTAAACTTGCCTAGATAGATAGTTTCATTATGCTTCATAGCTTGCCATGTTTAACAACATTTAATATTGTTGGGTACATAAACAAGATCGAAACTAAATAACTTGAATGTGGTGTTTCGTCAATATGCAACGGAGTTGCATAATGAGCTCCACTTAATTTGTAGGATCGTTTGAGCACTTTGCCATGCCATGCCTCATTAACCCGGACATGCATCATACTTGTTTGCGCATCGTGCCATGATTATGTGATGGTTGTTTACTATGTTGTTTGCTCCTTTCCGGTGTTGCTTCTTCGGGTTGGTTACGGTAACGTAGCGTTTGTGAGGATTCGTTCGGCTACGTCCGTTTGTCTTCTTCATGGACTCGTTCTTCTTCCTTGCGGGATTTTAGGCAAGATGACCATACCCTCGAAATCACTTCTATCTTTGCTTGCTAGTTGCTCGCTCTTTTGCTATGCCTATGCTGTGATACCTACCACTAGCTTATCATGCCTCCCATATTGTGAAACCAAGCCTTTAACCCTCCTTGTCCTAGCAAACCGTTGTTTGGCTATGTTACCGCTTTGCTCAGCCCCTCTTATAGCGTTGTTAGTTGCAGGTGAAGATTGAAGTTTGTTCCTTATTGGAACATGGAGATGTTGTTCCTTGTTGGAACATGTTTACTTGTTGGGATATCACAATATCTCTTATCTAATTAATGCATCTATATACTTGGTAAAGGGTGGAAGGCTCGGCCTTATGCATGGTGTTTTGTTCCACTCTTGCCGCCCTAGTTTCCGTCATATCGGCGTTATGTTCCCGGATTTTGCGTTCCTTACGCGGTTGGGTTATAATGGGAACCCCTTGACAGTTCGCTTTGAATAAAACTCCTCCAGCAAGGCCCAACCTTGGTTTTACCATTCTCCACCTAGCCTTTTCTTTTCCCTTGGGAGTCGCGCTTTCGAGGGTCATCTTTATTTTAACCCCCCCCCGGGCCAGTGCTCCTCTGAGTGTTGGTCCAACCTGTCAGCTGCCGGTGGCCACCAGGGGCAACTCTGGGCTGGTCTACCTGTACCTTGGACACTCCGGTGTGCCCTGAGAACGAGATATGTGCAGCTCCTATCGGGATTTGTCGGCACATTCGGGCGGTGTTGCTGGTTTAGTTTTACCATTGTCGAAATGTCTTGTAACCGGGATTCCGAGCCTAATCGGGTCTTCCCGCTAGAAGGAATATCCTTCGTTGACCGTGAGAGCTTGTGATGGGCTAAGTTGGGACAACCCTGCAGGGACTTAAACTTTTGAAAGCCGTGCCCGCGGTTATGGGCAGATGGAAATTTGTTAACGTCCGGTTGTAGAAAACCTGAAGTTGACCTTAATTAAAATGCATCAACCGCGTGTGTAACCATGATGGTCTCTTCTCAGCAGAGTCCGGGAAGTGAACACGGTGTTGGAGTTATGCTTGACGTAGGTTGTTCTAGGATCACTTCTTGATCATACTTTTATCCACCGTGCTTTGCCTTCTCTTCTCGCTCTCATTTGCGTATGTTAGCCACCATATATGCTAGTCGCTTGCTGCAGCTCCACCTCATACCTTTTACCCTTCCTATAAGCTTAAATAGTCTTGATCGCGAGGGTGTGAGATTGCTGAGTCCCCGTGACTCACAGATACTTCCAAAACCAGCTTGCAGGTGTCGAGGTTGCCGTGCAGATGACGCAACCAAGCTCAAGGAGGAGCTCGATGAAGATCTTGTCCTTTGTGTTGTTTCGTCTAGTGGATCAGTAGTGGAGCCCAGTTGGGGTCGATCGGGGATCTGTGTCGCATTTGGGGTTCTTCTTTTATTTTGGTTCCGTAGTCGGACCTTGATTGTATTTGGATGTTGTAATGCTTTACTCATGTAACTGTGTGAAGTGGCGATTGTAAGCCAACTATGTATCTCTTTCCCTTATGTATTACATGGGTTGTGTGAAGATTACCTCTTTTGCGACATTGCTTTCAATGCGGTTATGCCTCTAAGTCGTGCTTCGACACATGGGAGATATAGCCGCATCGAGGGCATTATACTTATCCAACTATGGACAAGATTTGCTCTCATAGTCTTCACTCGAAGACATAGGATTTTGGTTAAGCATCACTTCAGTCATTCTAACTGGTTCTCTTGGACCCCACTTAACAGTATTGTGGTTCCTATGACTCAACAAAGAAGAAAAAGAACGACGAAAGAACTAAGTCTTCGCGCTCCATAGTCTTCATGCGATGTCTTCTCTTGTCATAGTCTTCAATGTGAATGTCTTCACATACCACCTTTGTCTTCAATGTCTTCTTACATTTTTAGGGGTCATCTCTGGTGGGAAAACCAAATCAATGAGGGACTTCTACCTGTGTTATCCTGTAATTCTCACAAACACATTAGTCCCTCAACTAGGTTTGTCGTCAATACTCCAAAACCAACTAGGGGTGGCACTAGATGCACTTACAGTTAACCTAACGCTTCCGCTTTCGGTCTACGAGGGTACATTGACACATTCTCCCCCTCTCGTTGCTATGTATCTCCTAGATAGATCTTGCGTGATCGTAGATTTTTTTTGAAATTGCATGCTACATTCCCCAACAGTGGTATCAGAGCCAGGTCTATGCGTAGATGATATGCACGAGTAGAACACAAAGAGTAGTGGGCGATCATAGTCATACTACTTGCCACCAATGTCTTATTTTGATTCGGTAGTATTGTTGGATGAAGCGGCCTGGACCAACCTTACATGGCCACATTCAAGAGATTGGTTCCATCGACAAACATGCAACTTGTTTTGCATAAAGGTGGCTGGTGGGTATCTGTTTCTCCAACTTCAGTTGAATCGAATTTGACTATGGCCGGTCCTTGTTGAAGGTTAAAACAGCACACTTGACGAAAAATCGTTGTGGTTTTGATGCGTAGGTAAGAACGGTTCTTACTAGAAGCCCGTAGCAGCCATGTAAAACTTGCAACAACAAAGTAGAGGACGTCTAACTTGTTTTTGTAGGGTTTGTTGTGATGTGATATGGTCAAGACATGATGTGATATACGTTGTTGTATGAGATGATCATGTTTTGTAAAAGTTATCGGCAACTGGTAGGAGCCTTATGGTTGTCGCTTTATTGTATGGAATGCAATCGCCATGTAATTACTTTACTTTACCACTATGCGTTAGCGATAGTCATAGAAGCAATAGTTGGCGATACGACAACGATGCTACGATAGAGATCAAGGTGTCAAGCTGGTGACGATGGAGATCATGACGGTGCTTTGGAGATGGAGATCAAAGGCACAAGATGATGATGGCCATATCATGTCACATATTTTGATTACATGTGATGTTTATCTTTTATGCATCTTATTTTGCTTAGTACGGCGGTAGCATTATAAGATGATCCCTCACTAAATTTCAAGGTATAAGTGTTCTCCCAGAGTATGCACCATTGTGACAGTTCGTCGTGCCGAGACAACACATGATGATCGGGTGTGATAAGCTCTATGTTCACATACGACGGGTGCAAGCCAGTTTTGCACGTGCAGAATACTCGGGTAAAACTTGACGAGCCTAGTGATACGTCTCCAACGTATCTATAATTTTTTATTGTTCCATGCTATTATATTATCAACCTTGGATTTTTATATGCATTTATATGCTATTTTATATGATTTTTGGGACTAACCTATTAACCTAGAGCCTAGTGCCAGTTTTTGTTTTTTTCTTGTTTTTGAGTATCGCAGAAAAGGAAAACCAAACGGAGTCCAATTGACCTGAAACTTGACGAGCTTATATTTGGACCAGAAGAAGGCTATGGAGTAAAAGAGTTGGGCTAGAAGAATCTCGGGCTGCCCACGAGGGTGGTGGGCGCGCCCACCCCCCTGGGCGTGCCTCCCTGCCTCGTGGACAGTCCGGAGACCCCCCTGAGTTGTTCTCGATGCCAAAACCTCTTATATATACTGAAACTTCCAGAAAGAAACCTAGATCAGGAGTTCCACCACCAGAAGCCTCCGTAGCCACCGAAAACCAATCTAGACCCGTTCCGGCACCCTGCCGGAGGGGGGAATCCCTCTCCGGCGGCCATGTTCATCATCCCGGCGGGCTCCATGACAAGGAGGGAGTAGTTCACCCTCGGGGCTGAGGGTATGTACCAGTAGCTATGTGTTTGATCTCTCTCTCTCTCTCGTGTTCTTAATTCGGCACGATCTTGATGTATCATGAGCTTTGCTATTATAGTTGGATCTTATGATGTTTCTCCCCCTCTACTCTCTTGTGATGGATTGAGTTTTCCCTTTGAAGTTATCTTATCGGACTGAGTTTTTAAGGATTTGAGAACACTTGATGTATGTCTTGCATGTGCTTATCTGTGGTGACAATGGGATATCACGTGATCCACTTGATGTATGTTTTGGTGATCAACTTGCGAGTTTGGTGACCTCGTGAACTTATGCATAGGGGTTGGCACACGTTTTCGTCTTGACTCTCCGGTAGAAACTTTGGGGGCACTCTTTGAAGTTCTTTGTGTTGGTTGAATAGATAAATCTGAGATTGTGTGATGCATATCGTATAATCATACCCGTGGACTCTGTTGGAAAAGGCAGTGCCTAGGAGGCGCTTAGGCGCGCCTAGGCGCTAGGCAATGGCCAAATGCCTCGCCTAGGGCATAAATGGAGGTCTAGGCAGGGCAAGCAAGGAATTGCCTACCCAAGCAAGAAATCATGCCACATACTACACTGATATGCCAAACGGGTTATATTCCAATGGCAGTAGATGGTAATTAACTTATTTATATGCCCTAAACTAATATCAACACCCATATAATAATCACAAATGCACCACGAGTAAAAACTATATCACCGTCTAGGCCGCGCCTAGGGCGCTTAGACACCGCCTAGGCACTAGGCAAAAGCCAACCGCCTCGCTTACTCCTACCGCTTTTTCCAACCTTGCTCGTGGATACTTGAGGTGACATTGGAGTATCTAGGTGACATTAGGGTTTTGGTTGATTTGTGTCTTAAGGTGTTATTTTACTACGAACTCTATGGTTGTTTGTGACACTTATAGGAATAGCCCAATGGATTGATCGAAAATAATAACTTTGAGGTGGTTTCGTACCCTACAATAATCTCTTCGTTTGTTCTCTGCTATTAGTGACTTTGGAGTGACTCTTTGTTGCATGTGGAGGGATAGTTATATGATCTAATTATGTTATTATTGTTGAGAGAACTTGCACTAGTGAAAGCATGAAACCTAGGCCTTGTTTCAACGCATTGCAATACCGTTTTGCTCACTTTTGTCATTAGTTACCTTGCTGTTTTTATACTTTCAAATTACAAAAACGTATATCTACCATCCATATTGCACTTGTATCACCATCTCTTCGCCAAACTAGTGCACCTATACAATTTACCATTGTATTGGGTGTGTAGGGGACACAAGAGACTCTTTGCTATTTGGTTGCAGGGTTGTTTGAGAGAGACTTCATCCTACGCCTCCAATGGATACATAAACCTTAGGTCATCCACTTGAGGGAAATTTGCTATTGTCCTACAAACCTCTGCACTTGGAGGCCCAACAACGTCTACAAGAAGAAGGTTCTGTAGTAGACATCAAGCTCTTTTCTGGCGCCGTTGCCGGGGAGGTTAGCACTTGAAGGTATATCTTTAGATCTTGCAATCGAATCTTTTAGTTTCTTGTTTTATCACTAGTTTAGTCTATAAAAGAAAACTAAAAATGTAATTAAGGGTACCTCATATGCTTTATCTTTTTAATGTCTTTCATGAAAATAAGGATTCCGATAATTGTGCCAATGTGTTAGAAGAAGAATGCATTAGAATGTTAGGCACTAAATCTTTGAATGATGAGCATGATTGCAATGTTATTAGTATGAACTCTTTGAATATCCATAATACTAATGATGATCGCACTGGTCATGATGAAAATGTCTCTTATAAGCATGTCAACTTTTGTGGAATACATAGAGCTTGCAAGCACACACCAAATAGGGAAGATAGATTTTGCAAGAGGCATAAGTATTTGGAAACTAAATGGTTGCAAGAAAGGCTAGATGTTTGTGCTGAAAGATTCAATATTTATCGCCATCCTTGTGAACTTTGCAATGAACATGGTCATTTAAAGCTCCAATGCTATTTGTTTCATGATCAAATCGTGTCCAAAAATTGTGATAACTTGATTACCCTTGATCACCATAAAGAGCTTAGTCTTCCTTTGGGGTATGAAGAAATGAAACGTATAACTGAGGGTATTCCAAAATTTAATCTTGATAGTTTTCTTGATTTTGATTTAGAAGAAATTTTCATGTATTGTGCGGTGAATTGCATTGAAAATCCTTATATTGCCAATTATATGAAGACAAGAAAACAAATAGAAGATGAAGAGAATACTAATGAAAGGGAAGAGACTTCCCAATATCCTCCTATTATTTCTTATGATGAATCAGGTAACGAGGAGGAGCCTTCTATTCAACCAATCTCATTAAGAAGGAACTCCAAAAAGAGGGTTAAACCCACACATGATGTGAAGAAGAGAAAGAAAAGATGGAGGAGCAAAGGTAAAAAGGTACCCATCCCAAATGATGTTGCTCCTATTACTCATTGTGACGATGATAATTGCTATACTATTGGTGATATCCATACTATTAATGATGAGAGTGATCATGCTTATGATATGAAAAGGCCCAAGCTTGGGGATGCTATGTTTGATCAGAATGACATGTTTGAGAATGTATTTTCTGCAATTAATGTTTGTTCCAAGCTTGGGGATTCTATGTTTCATGAAGATAATACTTTTAACCTCCCAAGTTTTGATATGCAAATTTATTATGATGACAACATCCCTCCTATTTATGATAGTTATATTGATGAAAGTGGGTTTGGAAGAGTGTCAACTTTAGGAAGTAATGATCCCACTATTTTGGAGGGTGTTGAATCTTATTGTGATAATTATGAAAGTGGATTTGGAGAGGTCACGACTTTATTTAGTAATGATTCCACTATCTTGGAAGAGGTTTCAATCGATTATGACGAGAACAAAGTTGCTACTTATGATAATTACTGTGATGATACGTATGCTATAAAAAGTAGTGATGATTATATTAAAACTTGTCATTATTGTTATTACCCTTTTTCTGAACATTACTATTTTAATGTGGAAACAATTTATAGTGTTCGAGTTTCTGATGATACTCCCACTATTCCGAATGACAAGAATTTTGTTTATGTGGAGAATAGTAAATTTTCTATGCTTGTAGATCATGAAAAGAATGCTTTATGTGATAGTTATATTGTTGAATTCATTCATGATCCTACTGAAAATTATTATGAGGGAGGAATATATGCTTGTGGGAGTTGCAATAATATCAAGTTTCCTCTCTATGTGCTTAAAATCCGGAAGTTATGCTTGTTTTACCTTCCTATGCAAGTTGATTCTTGTTCCCATAAGTTGTTTGCTCACAAAATCCCTATGCATAGGAAGTGGGTTAGACTTAAATGTTCTAGTTATATTCTTCCTGATGCTCTCTTTATGTTTCAGTTCTTATCTTTTATGTGAGCATCATTGAAATCATCATGCCTAGCTAGGGGCGTTAAACGATAGCGCTTGTTGGGAGGCAACCCGATTTTATTTTTGTTACTTGATTTTTGTTCCCGTTTAGTAATAAATAATTTATCTAGCCTCTGTTATGATTGAGTTTTTATGTTTTAATTAGTGTTCGTGCCAAGTAGAACCTTTGGGAAGACTTGCGGAAAGTCTTTGCGATCTTGCTGTAAAAAACAGAAACTTTAGCGTTCACGAGATTTGCTGCTATGTTTTACTGGAGAGTGCTACTTAGTTGATTATTTTTGCAGATGATTAATAGATAAATTCCTCATGTCCAGCAATTTATTTTAGAATTGTTGAGGTTCCATAAGTATACGTTTGATCCAGATTACTACAGACTGTTCTGTTTTTGACAGATTCTGTTTTCTATGTGTTGTTTGCTTATTTTGATGAATCTATGAGTAGTATCGGAGGGTATGAACCATATATGAGTTGTAATATAGTATATATTACACCAATACGAATTTAGAATGATTTCACAACAATACCAAAAGTGGTGATTTATTTTCTTATACTAACGGAGCTTACGAGTTTTCTGTTGAGTTTTGTGTTGTGAAGTTTTCAAGTTTTGGGTAAAGATTCGATGCACTATGGAACAAGGAGTGGCAAGAGCCTAAGCTTGGGGATTAACAAGTTACCCCCAAGGTAATATTCAAGGACAACCAAGAGCCTAAGCTTGGGGATGCCCCGGATGGCATCCCCTCTTTCGTCTTCGTTCATCGGTAACTTTACTTGGAGCTATATTTTTATTCACCACATGATATGTGTTTTGCTTGGAGCATCATTTTATTTTAATTTTTTGCTTGCTGTTCGAATAATATCCCAAGATCTGAAATTCTTAAATGTTAGAGAGTGTTCACATAGTTACATAATTATTCAACTACTCATTGATCTTCACTTATATCTTTCGGAGTAGTTTGTCGTTTGCTCTAGTGCTTCACTTATATCTTTTTAGAGCACGGCGGTGGTTTTATTTTGAAGAAATAGATGAACTCTCGTGCTTCACTTACATTATTTTGAGAGTATTTAGAACAGCATGGTAGTTTGCTTTGGTTATGAAACTAGTCCTAATATGATAGGCATCCAAGAGGGATATAATAAAAACTTCCATATAGAGTGCATTGAATACTATGAGAAGTTTGATACTTGATGATTGTTTTGAGATATGAAGATGGTGATATTAGAGTCATGCTAGTTGAGTAGTTGTAAATTTGAGAAATACTTGTGTTAAAGTTTGTGATTCCCGTAGCATGCACGTATGGTGAACCGTTATGTGATGAAGTCGGAGCATGATTTATTTCTTGATTGTCTTCCTTATCAGTGGCAGTCGGGGACGAGCGACGGTCTTTTCCTACCAATCTATCCCCCTAGGAGCATGCGCATAGTACTTTGTTTCGATAACTAATAGATTTTTGCAATAAGTATGTGAGTTCTTTAAGACTAATGTTGAGTCCATGGATTATACGCACTCTCACCCTTCCACCATTGCTAGCCTCTCTTGTGCCGCACAACTTTCGCCGGTACCATATCACCCACCATTACCTTCCTTAAAATAGCCACCATACCTACCTATTAAGGAATTTCCATAGCCATCCCGAGATATATTTCCATGCAACTTTCCACCGTTCCGTTTATTAGGACACGCTTCATCATTGTCATATTGCTTTGCATGATCATGTAGTTGACATCATATTTGTGGCAAAGCCACCATTCATAATCATTTCATACATGTCACTCTTGATTCGTTGCACATCCCGGTACACCACCAGAGGCGTTCACATAGAGTCATATTTTGTTCTAAGTATCGAGTTGTAATTCTTGAGTTGTAAGTAAATAAAAGTGTGATGATCATCATTATTAGAGAATTGTCCCAAGTGAGGAAAGAATTATGGAGACTATGATTCCCCCACAAGTCGGGATGAGACTCCGGATGAAAAAAAAGAAAAAGGCCATAAAAAGAGAAGGCCCAAAAAACAAAAAAAGAGAGAAAAGAGAGAAGGGGCAATGTTACTATCCTTTTAACACACTTGTGCTTCAAAGTAGCACCATGATCTTCATGATAGAGAGTCTCCTATGTTGTCACTTTCATATACTAGTGGGAATCTTTCATTATAGAACTTGGCTTATATATTCCAATGATGGGCTTCCTCAAAATGCCCTAGGTCTTCGTGAGCAAGCGAGTTGGATGCACACCCACTTAGTTTCTTTTTGAGCTTTCATACACTTATAGCTCTAGTGCATCCGTTGCATGGCAATCCCTACTCACTCACGTTGATATCTATTGATGGGCATCTCCATAGCCCGTTGATACGCCTAGTTTATCTGAGACTATCTTCTCCTTTTTGTCTCCTCCAAAACCACCATTCTATTCCACTTATAATGCTATGTCCATGGCTCACGCTCATGTATTGTGTGAAGTTTGAAAAAGTTTGAGAACATCAAAAGTATGAAACAATTGCTTGGCTTGTCATCGGGGTTGTGCATGATTTAAATATTTTGTGTGATGAAGATAGAGCATAGCCAGACTATATGATTTTGTAGGGATAGCTTTCTTTGGCCATGTTATTTTGAGAAGACATGATTACTTTGTTAGTATGCTTGAAGTATTATTATTTTTATGTCAATATTAAATTTTTGTCTTGAATCTTATGGATCTAAATATTCTTACCACAATAAAGAATATTACATGGATAAATATGTTAAGTAGCATTCCACATCAAAAATTCTGTTTTTATCATTTACCTACTCGAGGACGAGCAAGAATTAAGCTTGGGGATGCTTGATACGTCTCCAACGTATCTATAATTTTTGATTGTTCCATGCTATTATATCAACCTTGTATGTTTTATATGCATTTATATGCTATTTTATATGATTTTTGGGACTAACCTATTAACCTAGAGCCTAGTGCCAGTTTCTGTTTTTTCCTTGTTTTTGAGTATCGTAGAAAAGGAAAACCAAACGGAGTCCAATTGACCCGAATTGACCCGAAACTTGACGGAGCTTATTTTTGGACCAGAAGAAGGCCATGGAGTAAAAGAGTTGGGCCAGAAGAATCTCATGCTGCCCACGAGGGTGGGGGGCGCGCCACCCTGCCTCGTGGACAGCCCGGAGTCCCCCCTGACTTGTTCTCGACGCCAAAACCTCTTATATATACTGAAACTTCCAGAAAGAAACCTAGATCGGAGTTCTGCCGCCAGAAGCCTCCGTAGCCACTGAAAACCAATCTAAACCCGTTCCGGCACCCTGCCGGAGGGGGGAATCCCTCTCTGGCGGCCATCTTCATCATCCTGGCGCTCTCCATGACGAGGAGGGAGTAGTTCACCCTCGGGGCTGAGGGTATGTACCAATAGCTATGTGTTTGATCTCTCTCTCTCTCGTGTTCTTGATTCGGCACGATCTTGATGTATCGCGAGCTTTTCTATTATAGTTGGATCTTATGATGTTTCTCCCATCTACTCTCTTGTGATGGATTGAGTTTTCCCTTTGAAGTTATCTTATCGGATTGAGTCTTTAAGGATTTGAGAACACTTGATGTATGTCTTGCATGTGCTTATCTGTGGTGACAATGGGATATCGCGTGATCCACTTGATGTATGTTTTGGTGATCAACTTGCGAGTTCTGTGACCTCATGAACTTACGCATAGGGGTTGGCACACGTTTTCGTCTTGACTCTTCGATAGAAACTTTGGGGCACTGTTCTTTGTGTTGGTTGAATAGATGAATCTGAGATTGTGTGATGCATATCTTATAATATACCCACGGATACTTGAGGTGACATTGGAGTATATAGGTGACATTAGGGTTTTGTTTGATTTGCGTCTTAAGGTGTTAATTTACTACAAACTCTAGGGATGTTTGTGACACTTACAGGAATAGCCCAACGGATTGATCGGAAAGAATAACTTTGAGGTGGTTTCGTACCCTACAATAATCTCTTCGTTTGTTCTCTGCTATTAGTGACTTTGGAGTGACTCTTTGTTGCATGTGGAGGGATAGTTATATGATCTAATTATGTTATTATTGTTGAGAGAACTTGCACTAGTGAAAGCATGAAACCTAGGCCTTGTTTCAACGCATTGCAATACCGTTTTTGCTCACTTTTGTCATTAGTTACCTTGCTGTTTTTATACTTTCAAATTACAAAAACGTATATCTACCATCCATATTGCACTTGTATCACCATCTCTTTGCCGAACTAGTGCACTGTAGGATCTAGAAGTAGATGTGTCTAGAGGGGGGGGATTAGACACTTAGTGCTAAAGTTGCAATTTTTAAGATTTTTCCGTTTAAGTGGAGTTTAGGCACAATTTCAACACACACAATACATATCAAGCAAGCATGCAAAGAGTATATGAGCAGCGGAATGTAAAGCATGCAACTTGCTATAATGTAAAGAGAAGGGTTTGGAGAATTCAAACGCAATTGGAGACACGGATGTTTTTCCCGTGGTTCGGATAGGTGGTGCTATCCTACATCCACGTTGATGGAGACTTCAACCCAAGAAGGGTAACGGTTGCGCGAGTCCACACAGGGCTCCACCCAAGGGCAACGGTTGCGCGAGTCCACACAGGGCTCCACCCACGAAGGGTCCACGAAGAAGCAACCACCCACAAAGGGTCCACGAAGAAGCAACCTTGTCTATCCCACCATGGCCAATGCCCACACAGGACTTGCCTCACTAGCGGTAGATCTTCACGAAGTAGGCGATCTCCTTGCCCTTACAAACTCCTTGGTTCAACTCCACAATCTTGTCAGAGGCTCCCAAGTGACACCTAGCCAATCTAGGAGACACCACTCTCCAAGAAGTAACAAATGGTGTGTAGGTAATGAACTCCTTGCTCTTGTGCTTCAAATGATAGTCTCCCCAACACTCAACTCTCTCTCATAGGATTTGGATTTGGTTGAAAGAAGATTTGAGTGGAAAGCAACTTGGGAAGGCTAGAGATCAAGATTCATATGGTAGGAATGGAATGTCTTGGTCTCAACACATGAGTAGGTGGTTCTTTCTCAGAACATATGAGTTGGAATGGTGTGTGTGTTCTGATGGCTCTCTCCTTGAATGAGAAGAAGGTGGGGGGGGTATATATAGCCTCCACACAAAATCCAACCATTACACACAGTTTTCCAATCTCGGTGGGACCGAATTAATAAACTCGGTCGGACCGAAAATGAAAACCTAGTGACCGTTAGTGATTTCGGTGGGACCGACTGGATCAACTCGGTGGGACCGATGTGCTGGGGTTAGGGTAAATCCAAAACTCGGTTTGACCGATTACTCAAACTCAGTGGGACCGATTTGGGTAATAAGTGAAGCTGAGATTTGGCCAAGCAAACTCGGTGGAACCGATTGCATATTTCGGTGGGACCGAGAATATTGCAATGGGTAACAGAGAGTTTGCAAGCCCATCTCGGTGAGACCGAGATCCCATCGGTGAGACCGAAATGATTAGGGTTTGGTAGTGGCTTATGACAAGTGAAACTCGGTGGCGCTGGATAGGAAGAATCGGTAGGACCGAGTTTGGCTTAGGGTTTAGGTCATATGTGGATATGGGAAAGTAGTTGAGGGTTTTGGAGCATGTCATTAAGCACATGAAGCAAGAGGCTCATTAAGCAACACCTCATCCCTCCTTGATAGTATTGGCTTTTCCTAAAGACTCAATGTGATCTTGGATCACTAAATATAAAATGAAGAGTCTTGAGCTTGAAGCTTTAGCCAATCCCTTGTCCTTAGCATCTTGAAGGAGTTCCCATAACCTTTAGTCCATGCCACTCCATTTTTGACTTATCTGAAACATGCTAGATAGAAGTGTTAGTGCAACAAGAGATATGTTGTCATCAATTATCAAAACCACTTAGGGAGCACTTGTGCTTTCGTGCACCTATACAATTTACCATTTTATTGGGTGTGTTGGGGACACAAGAGACTCTTTGCTATTTGGTTGCAGGGTTTTTTGAGAGAGACCATCTTCATCCTACGCCTCCCACGGATTGATAAACCTTAGGTCATCCACTTGAGGGAAATTTGCTACTGTCCTGCAAACCTCTGCACTTGGAGGCCCAACAACATCTACAAGAAGAAGGTTGTGTAGTAGACATCACCTAGCATGTGCAGACATGGCCTCGGAACACTGAGACCGAAAGTTCGAACGTGAATCATATAGTAGATATGATCAACATAGACATGTTCACCATTAAAAGCTACTCCATCTCACGTGATGATCGGACATGGTTTAGTTGATATGGATCACGTGATCAGTTAGATGACTCGAGGGATGTCTATCTGAGTGGGAGTTCTTAAGTAATATGATTAATTGAACTTGAATTTATCAAGAACTTAGTCCTGATAGTTTTTGCATATCTATGTTGTAGATCTATGGCCCATACTACCGTTCCCTTGAATTTTATTGCGTTCCTAGAGAAAGCTAAGTTGAAACATGATGGTAGCAACTACACGGACTGGGTCCGTAACTTGAGGATTATCCTCATTGCCGCATAGAAGAATTATGTCCTTGATGCACCGCTAGGTGCGAGGCCTGCTGCAGGACCGAGTTTGGCTTAGGGTTTAGGTCATATGTGGATATGGGAAAGTAGTTGAGGGTTTTGGAGCATATCATTAAGCACATGAAGCAAGAGGCTCATTAAGCAACACCTCATCCCTCCTTGATAGTATTGGCTTTTCCTAAAGACTCAATGTGATCTTGGATCACTAAATATAAAATGAAGAGTCTTGAGCTTGAAGCTTTAGCCAATCCCTTGTCCTTAGCATCTTGAAGGAGTTCCCACAACCTTTAGTCCATGCCACTCCATTTTTGACTTATCTGAAACATGCTAGATAGAAGTGTTAGTGCAACAAGAGATATGTTGTCATCAATTATCAAAACCACTTAGGGAGCACTTGTGCTTTCATGCACCTATACAATTTACCATTTTATTGGGTGTGTTGGGGACACAAGAGACTCTTTGCTATTTGGTTGCAGGGTTGTTTGAGAGAGACCATCTTCATCCTACGCCTCCCACGGATTGATAAACCTTAGGTCATCCACTTGAGGGAAATTTGCTACTGTCCTGCAAACCTCTGCACTTGGAGGCCCAACAACATCTACAAGAAGAAGGTTGTGTAGTAGACATCACCTAGCATGTGCAGACATGGCCTCGGAACACTGAGACCGAAAGTTCGAACGTGAATCATATAGTAGATATGATCAACATAGACATGTTCACCATTAAAAGCTACTCCATCTCACGTGATGATCGGACATGGTTTAGTTGATATGGATCACGTGATCAGTTAGATGACTCGAGGGATGTCTATCTGAGTGGGAGTTCTTAAGTAATATGATTAATTGAACTTGAATTTATCAAGAACTTAGTCCTGATAGTTTTTGCATATCTATGTTGTAGATCTATGGCCCATACTACCGTTCCCTTGAATTTTATTGCGTTCCTAGAGAAAGCTAAGTTGAAACATGATGGTAGCAACTACACGGACTGGGTCCGTAACTTGAGGATTATCCTCATTGCCGCATAGAAGAATTATGTCCTTGATGCACCGCTAGGTGCGAGGCCTGCTGCAGGACCGAGTTTGGCTTAGGGTTTAGGTCATATGTGGATATGGGAAAGTAGTTGAGGGTTTTGGAGCATATCATTAAGCACATGAAGCAAGAGGCTCATTAAGCAACACCTCATCCCTCCTTGATAGTATTGGCTTTTCCTAAAGACTCAATGTGATCTTGGATCACTAAATATAAAATGAAGAGTCTTGAGCTTGAAGCTTTAGCCAATCCCTTGTCCTTAGCATCTTGAAGGAGTTCCCACAACCTTTAGTCCATGCCACTCCATTTTTGAACTTATCTGAAACATGCTAGATAGAAGTGTTAGTCCAACAAGAGATATGTTGTCATCAATTATCAAAACCACTTAGGGAGCACTTGTGCTTTCAATCTCCCCCTTTTTGGTAATTGATGGCAACATACATCAAAGCTTTAGATAAAGATATAAAGAACAGCAAGTAAAGCTTTGGAAGGACATGTAACAAGCATAGGCTCCCCCTACATGTATGCACTCATGTAGATATGAAATATAGAGACATGTGAGAGCATAATCATGACAGAGTAGGCAATGTGTTACATGCATCTTGGCCATATGCATCAGAGTAAGAGATTATCAAGGAAAATACCTTCATGCGCATGAGTCCTTCTTGCAAACAGTATGTACATAAGCAAGAACTCCTCATACTCATGATTTTGATGCATATACTTACCTTGTGGTCTTGAGTTGGCTAAGGATGGAATGAACCTGCACAAACAAAGTTAGATAACACAGGTACATCCACTAGCCAGAGCAAACAAAAGAAACCACAGGAATACCAAGACTGGGATGACATGTAGAGAGTGAGTACAAGGTACCACATTGAAAGTACCATGTCCCCAAGAATAAAGATATGCAATGAATTTGACTGCAATGAATTTGACTGATTTCTTTCCCTTAGGTGTCTTGCTCCCCCTGAATCTTACATGGGATATTGAGAGAAGATAGGAAACAGAAAATCAGAGCTGAAGGATATGAATAGAACTAAATTCAAATGAGTTCATATGAACCTTTCCCCCAAAAAGACATGTGGCATCTCTCCTCTTGAATCATCAAGCATCTGGGATCCTCGAGTATTCTCTCCCCCTTGGAGATTTCTTTCTCCCCCTTAATATATGGGATCCTTGAGTATTCTCTCCCCCTTAGGTGATAAGCTTTTGATGTGATCTCTCTCTCCCTGATGATAAGCTTTGATGTGATCTCTCTCTCTCCCCCTTTGACATCAATTTCCAAGAAGGTTGTTCCTGGAATCCGTCGAATAGGTTTGGTCCTTGAGATTCAGTACAAAGCAGGGAATAAAACTATGATGCTTGTAGAGGACAAGATTCATTGAGTCGAGCTGGATCAGAGGAAATATAGAATGTGTGGCAACCTGTTTTCCTGTTGCGAAATCGGTGGCACCGAGTGGCATGTTTCGGTAGTACCGAAAGGATTCGGTTGGACCGAAAATAGCTATTCGGTGAAACCGAGTTCATCACAGAGAAAAACACTTTTCACCTCAGCTCACTAGTCAAGTAAGATCTCACAAAGATTTGCAAGGAATTTAATGCAGAAATATGCAGAACAGAAGTCAAAAAGAAAAGGGTAAAAGGTTTCTAGATGAAGTTTTTTTTGATTGAAAAAGAAAGAACCAAATATGCAAGGGACAAATGCAATAACTCAGAAAGGAACACAAGAGAACTTCATCTAGAATTGGGCGGTGACATAGTCACCTATGTTAGAGTATATTGACTTAGGAGTCAAGTTAGAACACTTGATCATAGGTCATACTCATCGTTTAAGCTCAAAATGGGGTTACCATTTTTCGTTTAAGCATCTTGATGTATTCACATCTTATTGAGTTGCTTTGACTCATGTCTTGGAGTAAAGCTTCTCTAAGATGGAATAACATACCTTGGGTGGTGATGTGGTTCTTGCTCATGTAGTTGAACTTGTGTGGGTGCTCAAGGTTGATGTAGTTCGTCAAGAGTTGGGAGCACCACTTGGAGTTTGAATTCATCTACCTACATGGGTTGGTTCTTGCAAGGAAGAGCACTAGTGTATCCAAAAATGACAATCATGAAGCTTAACATAGAATTTGTCAAAGGATATGTTTGAGTGGTTTTGTGCTTCCTTGTCTTCAACCACTATTGTGTAGAGTCTTGGTGATGTAGAGATTGCTCAAGATATGAGTGAGTCGCAATCTCATGGAATTAGATTCAACCAAGCACCTAGATGGGTTAGACAACATGCAAGGTGCAAATATATCCAAGACATAAGATAGTTATCATAAGAGATATATCATGGATTAGTTATAAGCTCATGTCTTGCATGTATCCAATGGAGTTTCTACTCCAAGTTCGAGGCATCAATGATGTTCAATTCTCCTCTCAACCTGCAAAACGCTTTCTCATCAAGCGGTTTAGTGAATATATCCGCTAATTGTTTATCGGTGCGAACATGCTTAAGATTGATGTCACCCTTAGCAACATGATCTCGAATGAAATGATGACGAACTTCAATATGCTTAGTCCGAGAATGTTGTACAGGATTATGACCAATTTTGATAGCACTTTCATTGTCACAAAGCAGTGGAACATGTTTCACATAAATCCCATAATCTTTAAGAGTTTGGGTCATCCAAAGTAATTGAGCACAACATGAACCAGCGGTAATGTATTCAGCTTCGGCGGTGGATAAGGATACCGAGTTTTGTTTCTTGGAAGACCAAGACACAAGAGATCTACCAAGAAATTGACAAGTACCCGAAGTGGACTTTCTATCAACCTTGTCTCCGGCATAATCCGAGTCGGAATAGCCAACAAGATCAAAAGAAGACCTCTTAGGATACCAAATGCCAAAATTTGGTGTATGGATTAAATATCTCACTATCCTTTTCACAGCCTTAAGATGACAATCTTTAGGAGCAGCTTGATATCGTGCACACATGCACACACTTAGCATAATATCGGGACGTGAAGCACATAGGTATAACAGTGAACCAATCATAGAGCGATAAACCTTTTGATCAACAGGTTCACCATCTTTGGTCAAATCATTATGTCCACTAGTAGGCATGGGTGTAGACATACCTTTGCATTCTTGCATATTGAACTTCTTGAATAAGTCCTTGGTGTACTTTGTTTGAGAGACAAATGTACCTTCCTTAGTTTGCTTGATTTGCAAACCGAGAAAGAATTTGAGTTCACTCATCATAGACATCTCAAACTTCTCTGACATTAGCTTTCCAAACTTTTCACTAAAGAGAGGGTTAGTTGAACCAAATATGATATCATCAACATAAATTTGGCATACAAATAGTTCTCCATTAACCCTTTTAGTAAAAAGAGTAGAATCAATTTTACCAATTTCAAAACTACTTGTAGTAAGGAACTTGGTCAAGCATTTATACCATGCTCTAGGAGCTTGTTTAAGACCATAAAGAGCTTTGTGAAGTTTGTAAACATGATTTGGTTTCTTAGGATTGATAATGCCGGGAGGTTGTTTGACATAAACTTCCTCCTCTATTTCACCATTTAGAAAAGCACTTTTAATGTCCATTTGATACAAGGTGATATTATGGTGATTAGCATAGGCAAGTAAGATGCGAATGGACTCAAGTCTAGCAATGGGAGCATATGTCTCACCATAGTCCATACCTTCGACTTGTGTGTACCCTTGGGCGACGAGACGTGCTTTGTTGCGAACCACTTGTCCATCTTCATCTTGCTTGTTGCGAAACACCCATTTGGTACCAATGATGTTGTGGTTGTTGTCGGGCTTCTCAACCAATGTCCAAACTTGGTTTCTCTCAAAGTTGTGTAGCTCTTCATGCATAGCGTTTATCCAATCCGGATCTTCCAATGCTTCTTCAACCTTCATAGGTTCAATGCTAGAAATGAATGAATAGTTTTCACAAAATTTAGCTAAACAAGTTTTTGAGCGAGTGATTCTCCCGGTTTGTATATCATTGAGGATTTGCTCGATGGGATGATCTTTGGCAATTCTTGCTCGAACTCGTGAGAGCTTTTGCTTGGGTCTTTGTTGAACATCTTCTTCATCTTGTTCTTCTTCTTGACCATCTTCATTGTTGACGTCGTCGTTCTCTTGTCGTGGTGGAGAAGGAGGTTGTTGATGTTCGTCTTGACATATTTCCTCGTTTTCTTCATCTTGATGTGTCCCACTTGTGGATGCTTCCGTGTCGATTCTTGGTTCACCTTGTCGTGAAGTAGAAGCTTCCACTTGGACGGATGAAGTACTCTCCTTCACCTCTGTTGGACGAATTTTGCCAATGGACAAGTCTTGAATTGCTTCTGAAGGGTCTTTGTCTCCTACATCAATTGGCAATTGCTCTACTTGCGAGCCATTAGATTCATCAAACTTTACATCTACCGTCTCTTCAACCTTTCGGGTGAAATTGTTGTAGACACGGTAAGTGTGAGAGTTTGAGCCATAACCAAGTAGAAAACCTTCATGAGATTTAGGAGCAAACTTTGAACGACGATGCTTATCAAGAATGTAGCACTTTGAGCCGAATACTGGAAAGTATCCAACTTGAGGCTTGTTACCGGTGAGGAGCTCATATGCCGTCTTGCCGAGTAGCTTGTGAAGATATAAGCGATTTGTTGCGTGACAAGCTGTCTCAATCGCTTCTGCCCAAAAGTGCTTTGGCGTCTTGTATTCATCAAGCATCGTTCTTGCCATTTCGATGAGCGTCCGGTTCTTCCTCTCAACAACTCCATTTTGTTGAGGTGTGTACGTAGCCGAGAACTCGTGTGAAATCCCTTCTTCGTCAAGAAAGGTGTCCACATTTGCGTTCTTGAATTCCGTTCCATTGTCACTCCGAACCTTCTTGATCTTCACATCAAATTGATTTTCGGCTTTCCTAGCGAAGTTTCTGAAGATCTTCTGGACCTGCGACTTGTCATTAAGAAAGAACACCCATGTAAATCTTGAAAAGTCATCAACTATAAATAGACCAAGAGAATTTCCACCGAGACTCTTGTAGGCGTTGGGACCAAAAAGATCCATGTGAAGTAGCTCGAGTGGCCTCCTTGTGGTCATGATGTTCTTCACGGGATGTCTTCCTCCAACCTGTTTACCTGCTTGACAAGCACTGCAAAGTCTATCCTTATCAAATATGACATCGTTAACTCCGAGGATATGATTTCCTTTAATAAGCTTGTCAAGGTTTCTCATGCCAACGTGACCTGGTCGTCTATGCCACAACCAACCTTTTGAGGATTTAGCAACAAAGAAAGTTTTAGGTTGTGCATTTTTAGAGAAATCGACAATGTAAAGATCACCTCTACGCATACCCGTAAAGACCATTTTATGATTGTCTCGACGAAATACTTGGCAATCTACCTCAGTAAATAGGACATTCAAACCGAAATCAGCAAGTCTAGATACTGAAAGTAAGTTGTAGCCAAGAGATTCAACGAGCATGACATTTTGAATGGAACTATCATGTGAGATGGCCACCTTACCAAGGCCAATCACTTTACCCTTCGAATTATCACCAAAGGTGACATATTTTCGAGGGCCGTCATTTTCAGCAAGCTCACGAAACATCTCTTCATCTCCGGTCATATGATCAGTACATCCACTATCAAGAACCCATTCCTTTCCTCCTGATTCATATCCCCGAAGATTTGCCATAAGACCAAAATGTCTCATTGCATCATCAAGATCGAAGTCACTATCATCCTCATTGTAATATTCATGTTCATCATGATCTTGTGATTCATCATTTCCTAGAGAGGGTAATTCATCAGATAAATGATCATCAAAGTGGTCACTTTTATGAATTCTTATAGCTTTGAGTATGATATCATTAATGATTCCAACATCTCCTTTAGCATGCTTAAGATTGGCAAGTCCAAGAAGACATTTACCAAAACTAGGATCACTAGAGTTCATCTTACTCAAGGCAATAGATTTATGGAGAATTTCATCCAAAGTTTTCAAGGAATGATTGGGAAACCGTTCCTCAAGAAATTTCCATATAGTATAGGCGCAATTTTGAGTAGGCAAACTAGCAATCAAATTTTTGGGCAATCCTCTAATGATGAGCTCAATAGTTCTAAGATTGCGAATCATGTCAATATCTTCATCTAGGGTAGGATGCAAGGGATCAATATGAGGTGCACAAGGGCTAGCAATGTACTTGTTCAAATGATATTGATTGAAGATTACAAGCATCTCATTTTTCCACTCATGAAAGTACTTTCCATCAAGAATAGGCACTCTATGTCTAAGACTCCCTAGAGTAGACACATCCATCTTCCTCCAATGGTGATTAAACCAAGGCAATGGAGACCAAAGCTCTGATACCACTTGTAGGATCTAGAAGTAGATGTGTCTAGAGGGGGGGATTAGACACTTAGTGCTAAAGTTGCAATTTTTAAGCTTTTTCTGTTTAAGTGGAGTTTAGGCACAATTTCAACACACACAATACATATCAAGCAAGCATGCAAAGAGTATATGAGCAGCGGAATGTAAAGCATGCAACTTGCAAGAATGTAAAGAGAAGGGTTTGGAGAATTCAAACGCAATTGGAGACACGGATGTTTTTCCCGTGGTTCGGATAGGTGGTGCTATCCTACATCCACGTTGATGGAGACTTCAACCCACGAAGGGTAACGGTTGCGCGAGTCCACACAGGGCTCCACCCAAGGGCAACGGTTGCGCGAGTCCACACAGGGCTCCACCCACGAAGGGTCCATGAAGAAGCAACCACCCACAAAGGGTCCACGAAGAAGCAACCTTGTCTATCCCACCATGGCCAACGCCCACACAGGACTTGCCTCACTAGCGGTAGATCCTCATGAAGTAGGCGATCTCCTTGCCCTTACAAACTCCTTGGTTCAACTCCACAATCTTGTCGGAGGCTCCCAAGTGACACCTAGCCAATCTAGGAGACACCACTCTCCAAGAAGTAACAAATGGTGTGTAGGTAATGAACTCCTTGCTCTTGTGCTTCAAATGATAGTCTCCCCAACACTCAACTCTCTCTCATAGGATTTGGATTTGGTTGAAAGAAGATTTGAGTGGAAAGCAACTTGGGAAGGCTAGAGATCAAGATTCATATGATAGGAATGGAATGTCTTGGTCTCAACACATGAGTAGGTGGTTCTTTCTCAGAACATATGAGTTGGAATGGTGTGTGTTCTGATGGCTCTCTCCTGAATGAGAAAAGGTGGAGGGGTATATATAGCCTCCACACAAAATCCAACCGTTACACACAGTTTTCCAATCTCGGTGGGACCGAATTAATAAACTCGGTCGGACCGAAAATGAAAACCTAGTGACCATTAGTGATTTCGGTGGGACCGACTGGATCAACTCGGTGGGACCGATGTGCTGGGGTTAGGGTAAATCCAAAACTCGGTTTGACCGATTACTCAAACTCAGTGGAACCGATTTGGGTAATAAGTGAAACTGAGATTTGGCCAAGCAAACTCGGTGGAACCGATTGCATATTTCGGTGGGACCGAGAATATTGCAATGGGTAACAGAGAGTTTGCAAGCCCATCTCGGTGAGACCGAGATCCCATCGGTGAGACCGAAATGATTAGGGTTTGGCAGTGGCTTATGACAAGTGAAACTCGGTGGCGCTGGATAGGAAGAATCGGTAGGACCGAGTTTGGCTTAGGGTTTAGGTCATATGTGGATATGGGAAAGTAGTTGAGGGTTTTGGAGCATATCATTAAGCACATGAAGCAAGAGGCTCATTAAGCAACACCTCATCCCTCCTTGATAGTATTGGCTTTTCCTAAAGACTCAATGTGATCTTGGATCACTAAATATAAAATGAAGAGTCTTGAGCTTGAAGCTTTAGCCAATCCCTTGTCCTTAGCATCTTGAAGGAGTTCCCACAACCTTTAGTCCATGCCACTCCATTTTTGAACTTATCTGAAACATGCTAGATAGAAGTGTTAGTGCAACAAGAGATATGTTGTCATCAATTATCAAAACCACTTAGGGAGCACTTGTGCTTTCATGCACCTATACAATTTACCATTTTATTGGGTGTGTTGGGGACACAAGAGACTCTTTGCTATTTGGTTGCAGGGTTGTTTGAGAGAGATCATCTTCATCCTACGCCTCCCACGGATTGATAAACCTTAGGTCATCCACTTGAGGGAAATTTGCTACTGTCCTGCAAACCTCTGCACTTGGAGGCCCAACAACGTCTACAAGAAGAAGGTTGTGTTGTAGACATCACCTAGCATGTGCAGACATGGCCTCGGAACACTGAGACCGAAAGTTCGAACGTGAATCATATAGTAGATATGATCAACATAGACATGTTCACCATTAAAAGCTACTCCATCTCACGTGATGATCGGACATGGTTTAGTTGATATGGATCACGTGATCAGTTAGATGACTCGAGGGATGTCTATCTGAGTGGGAGTTCTTAAGTAATATGATTAATTGAACTTGAATTTATCAAGAACTTAGTCCTGATAGTTTTTGCATATCTATGTTGTAGATCTATGGCCCATACTACCGTTCCCTTGAATTTTATTGCGTTCCTAGAGAAAGCTAAGTTGAAACATGATGGTAGCAACTACACGGACTGGGTCCGTAACTTGAGGATTATCCTCATTGCCGCATAGAAGAATTATGTCCTTGATGCACCGCTAGGTGCGAGGCCTGCTGCAGGAGCAACTCCGGACGTTATGAACGTCCGGCAAGGTAAATCTGATGACTACTCGATAGTTTAGTGTGCCATGCTTTACGACTTAGAATCGGGACTTCAAAGACATTTTGAACGTCATGGAGCATATGAGATGTTCCAAGAGTTGAAGTTAATATTTCAAGCAAATGCCCGAGTTGAGAGATATGAAGCCTCCAACAAGTTCTTGATACGTCTCCAACGTATCTATAATTTTTGATTGTTCCATGCTATTATATTATCCATATAGGATGTTTTCTATGCATTTATATCCTATTTTATATGATTTTTGGGACTAACCTATTAACCTAGAGCCCAGTGCCAATTTCTGTTTTTTCCTTGTTTTTGAGTTTTACAGAAATGGAATACCAAACAGAGTCCAATTGACGTGCCAATTTTTGATGATTTTTTATGGACCAAAAGAAGCCCCCGGAGTAAAAGAGTTGGGCCAGAAGAGTTCCAATCCATCCACGAGGGTGGAGGGTGCGCCCTACTGAGGGAATCCTGGACTAAGGGGTCCTCGGGCGTCCGGCTTGTTAGCCATGGGTCGGACTGATGGGCTGTGAAGATACGAAGACCGAAGACTGCACCCGTGTCCGGATGGGACTCTCCTTGGCGTGGAAGGTAAGCTTGGCGGCTGGATATGTAGATTCGCTTCTTTGTAACCGACCTTGTGTAACCCTAGATCCTCCCGGTGTCTATATAAACCGGAGGACTTAGTCCGGATAGGAGACTCATTATGATAGCCACACAAGCTAGACCTCTAGGGTTTAGCCATTATGATTTCGTGGTAGATCAATTCTTGTAATACTCATATTCATCAATATCAATCAAGATGGACGTAGGGTATTACCTCCATAGAGAGGGCCCGAACCTGGGTAAACACCGTGTCCCTTGTCTCCTGTTACCATCGACCTTAGATGCATAGTTCGGGACCCCCTACCCGAGATCCGCTAGTTTTGACACCGACATTGGTGCTTTCATTGAGAGTTCCGTTGTGCTGTCAACAACAAGATCGATGTCTCGCCTTGTTCTCAAGGATAATATCACCACCGGAGGAACCATGGCTCCAGGCCAAACCCTCTGGCTGGGCGGCTTTACCATGATCGCTCGTTCGGTCATTAAGCCGACGATGACCTCTCGGGTCATCGAAAATGCCCTTCGTATCAACTTCGAACACTCCAAGCAGATGGATCCAACAGAGCTTTCTTCATTAAATGAGCTCCTAGATCGCATCGCCACCCTGGGGGTCGCTACAGACTACGATCAGATTGGGTTTAAACCCGATTAGAGAGAAATCAAATCTCCGCCGATCACCCACCAGATAGCGGTAGTCGAGGAGCGAGTCGATAACTCTTCCTCCATATTGAGGACGGACTATGTCCGGATCTCCGATTTGGAAGAGCCGGACACCTACCTGCAAGGTGAAGCATCCTGCCCTCCGAACATAGAATCGGACGACGGGCCTAAGAAATTAGTGGACATCCCGGAGCCCGATCTGTTAAGTTCGGAAGACCTTCAGACTCCAGATCCAAAACTGGGATGGGGTTCAGATTTAAACCCACCCACCCGAATACAAGCGCTCTCATGAGCATAAAACAGCAGTCTCGGGAAACAGTCCACCACTTTTGGGCCAGATTCCTTCTTGTCAAAAACAAGATTCAAGATTGTCGCGACGAGGAAGCGATCTCAGTGTTCCACAACAATTGCAGGGATGAAGGAATCCTCAACACCATCAACCACCATCGCATCCTACACTTCGCTGACTTGGCAACCATCGTACAGAAGTACAGTGCAATGGAAAGCGCCTGGAAAACTCAAGCAGCTCGTTGGGAATCATCGGTCCCCACTCAACCCTTCATTCAGGCGAAAAGGGTGCACCCTTGCAACACACCCGGTTCAAATAGTAAAGAAATACAAGTCCAGTATGGGGAGCAGAACCATTCTGGAAGGATGGCTCAATGGGCCATGCAAAATACACGCAACACCGGATAACATACCAACACATAGCCTTAGAGCATGTTGGATACTCCGGCAAGTGGCCAAGAGCGGCGAGGATATCCTCACCAAGAATAACCCAGAACAACACCCCCTAGAGGACAACGACCCCAAAGTATTGACGGTCTTCGAGACATTCGCCTCCAACAATAGGCGCAAGAGAGCACTATGCGGACTCGCCGAAGTCTATCAAATAGAAGCAATAAACCCTTGGAACGACACAACTATAACTTTTAATGCCGGCGACGAACCAAAATTCAAGACAGTCCAAGCACCAGCCGCCTTGGTCCTCGGTCCAATTGTGGACGGCTTTCGGCTTACCAAGGTCCTTACGGACGGCGGCATCAGACTAAACCTTATCCACGAAGATACATGCCACAAAATGGAAATAGACAGGAGACGCATTGAGCAAAGCAGCACGAGCTTCCGAGGAATTATCCCCAGTCGGGAGGCGCGGCGTGCAGGAAAAATAACACTCGACGTGGTATTCGGCACGCTGGAGAATTATTGGTCCGAAGAAATAACCTTCCAAGTGGACCCTTTCAATAGCGGGTATCACACCCTCTTAGGGCGACATGAATTTATGCGCTTCCAAGCTGTACCCCATTACGGATACATGAAGCTTAAGATGCCTGGGCCCAACGGTATAATCACTCTAGCTAGTGATCCAGACATAGCACTCCACACCGAGAATAAAACCGCGTCCTTGGCCCTCGAGGCATTATCTAGAGCCCTCACGGCCGAAGAATTAGCCGTGCTGTGCTCTACGGTGGACAGGGATGATGTCGTCCTAGACAAACGACCCAAATCCACCTCCTTCAAACTAGCAGAAGAAATAGTCAAATTCCAAGTCCATCCAACGGACCCCAAGAAGACAGCATCCATCGAAGCACAATTAGATCCAACGGTTGACGCCGCACTACGAGAGTTCCTGCGCGAAAATTGGGATATATTCGCCTGGCACCCTTATGATATGCCAGGAATCCCGGGCGAGTTGGCCGAACACAGCCTCAATATATTAAAAGGATATAAACCGGTCAAGTAAACACTGTGGCGCTTTTCTGAACCCAAACGTCAAGCTATGGGGTAGGAGCTAGCCAAGTTAATTGAGGCCGGATTCATCAGAGAAATAAAACATTCAGACTGGCTGGCAAACCTGGTGATGGTACCAAAGAAGGACAAATCCTGGCGGTTGTGCGTCGATTTTAAAGACCTCAACAAGGCTTGCCCTAAGGATCCCTTCCCCCTCCCCCGCATTGATTAAATAATTGATGCTACCGCAGGACATGACTCAATGTGTTTCCTGGATGCATATTCCGGATACCATCAAATCAAAATGAAGGAGTCCGGTCAAGCTGCAACAGCATTCATTACCCCATATGGGCCATTCTGCTTCAACACCATGCCCTTCGGGCTCAAGAACGCCGGCGCCACATAACAACGCATGATTCAAACATGCCTAGAGAAGCAGATCGACAAGACAGTTGAAGATTACGTGGACGACGTCGTCATCAAAACCAGGCGCGTTGAAACATTAAGAGATGATTTACGTCTCACATTTGATAACCTCCGCGCGTATGACATCAAGCTCAATCCTGAAAAGTGCGTTTTTGGCGTCCCCGCCGGAAAATTGCTAGGTTTCATCGTTTCCAACAGAGGAATTGAAGCAAATCCAGCCAAAATCCGAGCTCTGTCACAATTGGCTACGCCAACAGATCATAAACAAGTCCAAAAGCTCGCGGGTTGCATGGCAGCTCTAAGCCGCTTTATCTCCAGATCGGGAGAAAAGGCACTACCACTCTACCGTCTTCTACGGCGATCCGATCACTTCGAGTGGACAGACGTGGCAATAGCCAGACTGGAGGAAATAAAAACCCTTCTTGCGAGCAACCCAATCCTGGCCGCGCCAAATGTCGGTGAACTGATGTTGTTATACATATCGGCAACACATTAGGTGGTGAGCGCCGTGCTCGTCGTCGAACGAGAACAGGACAGACATAAATTCCTGCTTCAGAAGCCAGTATACTACGTATCCACTGTCCTTACATCATGCAAATCCCGGTACCCCCATTATCAAAAGATAGCATACGCGGTCTTCATGGCATCTCGAAAGCTCCGTCACTACTTCCAGGAGTGTTCGATCACGGTGGCTTCTGAAGTACTACTCAATGACATTATAAACAACCGCGATGCCACGGGCCGGATTGCCAAATTGGCCATTGAGCTCCTTGCATTTGATATTACATAAAAACCACGTCAAGCTACTAAATCCCAAGTACTGGATGACTTCGTCGCCGAATGGACAAAGGCCGAACTCCCTAAAGAGTACGGCACATATTCCAGTTGGGTTATGTATTTCGATGGCTCCAAAGTGCTGGCAGGGCTAGGAGTGGGCGTTGTCGTGGATCTAAGAATGATAGTAGAATGGAGGGTAGGTATGAGGAGGCAAGATCCTAGCTATGGTGAAGTGCATTCGTGGTGCCCGTTGCTGTTTTGGATGACTCCTGGTCTTCAAACAAGTCGAATGGATTCTTGCATGGTCGAGTGATTGAGTGGTCGATTGACCTAAGGAAGGAGGGGTCTCCGAGTGACTGGTAGGTCGAGTGGATTGCACTCGACACCTTTGTTGGGCCCTTCCTGTTGTCTCTTGAGCTTCTTTGCTTATAAGACAGTGATCTTGGATAGGACGTATAGGTCAGGCCTATTACCCTACCCCAGGTCTATGTCCTCATCATTAGCCCCCGAATGGATTGAGGTCCGAGTGAAAAGAAGGTTGAAGTTGATCTTGCCTTGACTCTTGCGTTTCCCAACTATTCATCTCTGGATGGAGGCCAGTGTTGGAACTTCGGGTTTGTTTCAGTCGTCTTGATCGATTCAGAAATTTCCGATCGGTTTTATAACATCACCCGTCGAGTCTTGTCTTTGACGTGAAATCTTTGGCGTGATGGGTTGCGGCGGATCCCGGATTTCATGGGATTCAAAATTTCGGGGGAAGCGTGCTGGACGGAACACGCCGTGGCAAGCGGAGTGGATAAATAGGAACATTTCGATTTCCGTGCCAACCTTTTCGTCACGTATCCCACGTGCGACTGTTGAGGGATTTGACAGGATCACCCGGGCCCATGCGTCAGCCACTCGGAAGTGGGCATTTAAAAGCGGCGAGGCCGAGGCATCTGCGCTGTGCGCGTCCATTCTCCTTCTTCCTCCTCTTGCTCCTCCACCGCATTCGGCTTCTCCACTCTCGACACCGCCGCTCTGCCGCCATGGGGAAGGAAAAGCCGGTGGCGCTGGAACGCGCGACGAAGGCGACGGGAGCGGCGAAGGGCAAGAAGACGAATCGGGGATCTTCGTCGCGCTCGGGGCTGCCGCCAGGTTGGATCCAAGGTGATTGGATTCGATCTTCGATTTGGCAGGAAGATTGGGATGAGCTGGCCGAGTCAGGGCTGATCATCCACAAAGCTGCCCGGTTGCCGGAGGGGGAGACGGAGCCGCAGCCACGGCCGGGTGAGTGCGTTCTGCTTGCTACCCATGTCGACTGTGGTTTCTCGCTTCCTCCGCATCCTTTTTTCCGGGGTTTCTTGAATTTCTTCGAGGCCCAGCTCCATCATTTTACTCCCAATACCATCACATATCTTGCTGCATTCGTGTCCATGTGCGAGAATTTCTTGGGGTGTCGACCGCACTGGGGTCTTTTCAAGCACATTTTCACCATCCAATCCCAGACAGTGAAGAAAGCAAATTCGAATGACGAGAAAACCCACGTTATCCAGATGTGTGGGGGTTTGGGTATCCAGAAGAGGAAGAGGAGTTCTTTCCCTTTGATGACCCTTCCTGAGTCGGTCAGAGGCTGGCAGTCGACCTGGTTCTACTGCCAGGATATCGCAACTCCAGGCCAGTCGACTGGACTTCCTCCTTTTTCTTTCGATCGTGTTCAGACTCCCTCTTCGTTGAAACTGACCGCCGCGGAGAAGGCGGAGACAGGCATGCTGGTCGAGAGGGTGGTCCAGCCTATCAACCAAGGCGTCACCGGCATGGATTTGTTGGAGGTGTTCCTCAGTCGGCGCATTCAACCGCTCCAGGCCCGTGACCACTCCATGTGGATGTACTCCGGAGCTGGCGACACCACTCAGGTTCATTCAGAGCAGGTGCCGGCCAAAATAGTGGCCCAATGGCTGAGGAGCATCACCGGAAACAAGGACAACCCTAGGGGCGCCAAGAGAGTTGACCCTTTCAGCGACAGCAACCAGCCAGACAAGGTTCGGTCGCTATAACCGATTGCATTTGGATGTGTCTTCTGACTATTTGTTAATTCGACTGATTTCCACTTGACTTCTTGTCTTGTAGATTTACACACAGATGTACTCAATGCCCAATGGTGAACAAGCTCTAGAGCAGGACCATGGGGGCGAGGACAGCGCGGAGGAGAGTGGTGAATGGGAGTCACCAAACAACGACAATGAAGATGAGAGCGACGAGTCAGACGACGAGGAGGTAGTCGACTCACCGCCTCGTTCAGAACGTCGATCCAAGCAACACCATGATCCTGCAGGCAGGCGCGGTAAGGCTGTGGCCTTGAGCGCTCCATCTCAAAAGCGCGCTCGGTCTTTGACCCCAGAGCTGGCTGAGAAAGTCACCAAGCAACCCAAGGTCAATCCCTTGAAGGTCCGGAAGACCTTGCCTAAGATCAAAATGGATGTTCCTGTTGCTTCTGGGTAAATGCTCTTCCCGTGTTTTCTTGCTCCGACTGATTCTCCTGTCCTGACCGAGTGGATGATGAACTTTTCCAGCCCGGCCTCTGCCGCTACTGATATGGATATCGACAAGGTCCCAGACGACGAGGAAACCGATGACGCAGCCACCTCCAAAGCCAGTAAGTCTGCCTGACTCGAATTTATTCAATCGACTGGATTGTTTGTCAGTTGTCTCTCTGATTTTTCCTGTTTGCCGCAGCTCCATGAGACGTTGTTGTGCTTCCGGACGATGAAGAAGAAGTGCCCCTGAAGGAAAGGAGGAGGTGGGACAAAGGACAAAGCAGGAAAGCGCCTGAGGTTCAGGTTCCTCAGTCGACACTGATGCCTGGGACGGCGGTCGAGCGATCTACAGATCCGACTCGCACCAACGTCACTTTCGCTATCCCACTGTTGACTGACTGTCCATTAAGGTCAGCTGCTCAGACCCCTGCTACTCCAATACAACTTCATGCATCAGAGCCAGCAGCTACTTTGACTACCCTGCCATCATCGCTTTTCACTGTGTACCAGACTCTAGACGACCCACTGAGTGCCGCCAAGGGAGCTCTTCTTCAGTTGAATCTTGTGATGGGGTAGATGAAAGTGGTGCACGAGGCTAGTCAGGTGGCCTTCAACACCGGCACTGCTCTGCAGACCAATGTCCAGGTTAGTTGATTTCCGACTAATCTTATTTCTCATCCGATCACCCACTGGGGTTTGTCTGCCTTAAAGTTGTATAGGTCTTCCACCTGAGTCAACTTGAATTGAGTCGATTGAATTTTTGAACTAGTGGGGGCACACTAAGTGCACCCACTGGGTGTAGTCCCCGAGACCATAGTGGACTGCGGGCAGTCGACTGTGGTATGTGAATCTGAATTTTCTCACTTGGCCTGGTCAGACCATGCCGAGTGAAAATCTAAACCAGTGGGGGCACGCTAAGTGCACCCACTGGGTGTAGTCCCTGAGACCGTGGTGGACTGCAGGCAGTCGACCATGGTCTGAGAACAACTTTCTTCGCTTTTTTTGACTCGAGCTGGGCAGACCATGCCGAGTGTTGAATCAAACCAGTGGGGGCACGCTAAGTGCACCCACTGGGTGTAGTCCCCGAGACTACCATTGAATGTTTGATTTGGCGGTAGTCTTAGAGCAACTTTCACTGTGATGCTCTTTTGTTTTTGTCGACTGATATATCTTATATATAGACTGCAGAAATCTTGTGATCTTGGGGCTCAACTTTCTACACTGAACAAGCAGCAAATCAGCCTCAATCTTGATCTGGAACTGGCCAGGAAGAATCTCAAGACTGCTCATGACGAAGTAGTTGCCATGGGAGGTAACCAATCGTCAACTGTCCATCTTACGACTGGCACTTTTCCTTTCCATTTTTTGAACCGAGTGACTCCACTCGAGCAGATGTACATACTGAAAAACGTCAACTCCAAGCTCGTCTAAAGAATATTATTTCTTTAGAGAAAATGAAACAGGCTCTGGAGAAGAAGAATCTGGATCTGGCTGCTGCGCAGAAGGAGGCACGAGAGAAAACAACACTTGCTGACCAGAAGCTTGCTTCAGTTGGCAAGTTAGAAGAAGAGAACTCAAACTGAAGACTGTTGTCTCTGGCGCCAATTGGGAGGTCGAGCGACTGAAGAAAGACAAGGACAAGCTGACTGACGAGATCGGGAGCCTCAAAGCCAAGAAGGGCGAGTTGGAATCTAATCTGGGCCAGCTTGCTGCAAAACTAGTCTTAAAGCTTGAAGGTACTGATGTTTGACTGACTTGTTATGGTCGATTGACATGTCTTATTATATTGTCGACTCACTAGCTACTCGACTGTGCAGAACTTGCCAGGACTTTGAAGCGGAAACTGGGCGGGTCAAGACGGGTCTCGATCCCATAAATTGCCCAGTCAAAGATGACGTCGCAATGAATGTGATGCGGTTGGAATCTCGCCTGGATAGTGCGGTTGCTTATCTTGCTCGCCTCAAGGCGGCGATGACTCGGGTTGATGGTGAACTCTGGCCTCAAGCGGAACTGTCTCAACACCTCGAGTCTCTGATGGCTCGACTGAATCATATACCTGACCGAGTGCAAGAATGGAAGAAGTCATCTGCTCACTGCGGCGCTGGTGTCGCCATGTCCTTGGTCCGAGTGCACTGCAAGGATGTCAAAGAAGACAAGTTGGCGGAGCTCAAGGTTGCTAACACAAAAAGGCACACTTTCCAGTACTTCATGGACACTATCCTTGATGCCGCCACTCGCATGCAGACATCATAGACGTTGACAGTTTCTGCGACCCAGCAAGTCCTTCTCCTGACGAGTGACCAAAAACATTATGCTCCACCTTTATTTGCCTCAGAATGCCGAGTGATTGTGTAATCGTTAAACTTCTTCTGGCTTGATGCTCGAGTACTTTTGATCCGTGGTCCGGAACTTTGGGATTTATGTGAACTTGGTTTATCTCTGAATATGCTTGTGTTTGCCTTCGAGTGGAACTTGTTCTTCACTGGGAATAATCTTTGTACCCGAGATGCAGCTCCGAGGAGGAGGTCCCAGTCGACCTGCACCTTGTTGACCTTGTGGATAGGGATGGAGTGCATGTTGTACTTGTGGCGCAGCTCCGAAGAGAGGGTTGCGGTCGACCTGCACCTCGTCGTCCTTGCGAATAGGGATGGAGGGCACGTTGTACCTGTGATGCAGCTCCGAAGAGAGGATTGCAGTCAACCTGCACCTCGTCTTCCTTGCGGAAGGGATGGAGCGCACGTTGTACTTGTGGCACAGCTCCAAAGAGAGGGTTGCAGTCGACCTGCACCTCGTCATCCTTGCGGATAGGGATGGAGCGCACGTTGTACTTGTGGCGCAGCTCCGAAGAGAGGGTTGTAGTCGACCTGCACCTCGTCGTCCTTGCGTATAGGGGTGTTTTTCAAACTTAGGCGAGTGCTGTACTGCAGCTAAGCCCTCGAGTGTGAGGGTTGCTCACCACTCGGTAGGATTTTTTAAACTTAGGGGAGTACTGGACTGCAGCTAAGCCTCCAAGTGTGAGAGTTGCTCACCACTCGGTAGGATTTTTCAGACTTAGGCGAGTACTGGACTGCAGCTAAGCCCCCGAGTGTGAGGGTTGCTCACCACTCTATAGGATTTTTCAAACTTAGGCGAGTACTGGACTGCAACTAAGCCTCCGAGTGTGAGAGTTTCTCACCACTCGGTAGGATTTTTCAGAGTTAGGCGAGTACTGGACTGCAGCTAAGCCTCCAAGTGTGATGGTTGCTCACCACTCGGTAGGATTTTTCAAACTTAGGCGAGTACTGGACTGCAGCTAAGCTCCGAGTGTGAGGGTTGCTCATCACTCGGTAGGATTTTTAAAACTTGGGCGAGTACTGGACTGCAGCTAAGCCCATGAATGAGAGGCTTGCTCATCACTCGGTAGGATTTTTTAAACTTAGGCGAGTACTGGACTGCAGCTAAGCCCCCAAGTGAGAGGCTTGATCATCACTTGGCAGGATTTTTTAAACTTAGGCGAGTACTGGACTGCAGCTAAGCCCCCGAGTGAGAGGCTTGCTCATCACTCGGTAGAATTTTTTAAACTTAGGCGAGTACTGTACTACAGCTAAGCCTTCGAGTGTGAGGGTTGCTCACCACTTGGTAGGATTTTTCAAACTTAGGCGAGTACTGGACTGCAGCTAAGCCCCCGAGTGTGAGGGTTGCTCATCACTCGGTAGGATTTTTTTAACTTAGGCGAGTACTGGACTGCAGCTAAGCCCCCGAGTGTGAGGGTTGCTCATCACTCGGTAGGATTTTTTAAACTTAGGCGAGTACTGGACTACAGCTAAGCCCTTGAGTGAGAGCCTTGCTCATCACTCGGTAGGATTTTTTAAACTTAGGCGAGTACTATACTGCAGCTAAGCCCCCGAGTGAGAGGCTTGCTCATCACTCGGTAGGATTTTTTTAATCTTAGGTGAGACGGATTCGCAGCTAAGCCCCCGAGTGAGAGGCTTTCTCATCACTCGGTAGGATTTTATAAACTTAGGCGAGTACTGGACTGCAGCTAAGCCCCCAAGTGAGAGGCTTGCTCATCACTCGGTAGGATTTTTTTAAACTTAGGCGAAACAGATTCGCATCTAAGATACCCACTGGGGGATTTGAAACATATAAAAAAGAAACGTCAATCATTTAGGAGACTGTAAAACTGTGTCTCTGATAGTCAACTAGAAGGTATTACTTATTACATCTCAACAGTCTGAATGCTTAAGTTTAAAAGGGGCGGAGCAACTCCGCATTCCAAGCGCGTGGCTCGTATTTCTTGTGCTCGACGTTGTAGAGGTGGTACACTCTGTTGTGGAGCACTCTGGTGATGATGAAGGGACCTTCCCAAGTAGGGGCGAGCTTGTGTGGCTTCTGCTGATCCACTCGAAGAACCAAGTCTCCTTCCTGAAATGCTCGACCCCTCACATTTCTGGCGTGGAATCGACACAGGTCTTGCTGATAAATGGTCGACTGGATCAGGGCCATCTCTCTTTCCTCTTCCAGGAGATCAATTGCGTCTTTCCAATCCTGTTCTGCTTCATCTTCTAAGAAAAGCTTGACTCTAGGTGCATTGTGAAGCAAGTCACTAGGAAGCACAGCTTTAGCTCCATAGACCAAGAAGAATGGAGTTCGGCCAGTCGACCGATTAGGAGTCGTCCTCAAACCCCAAAGCACTGATGGAAGTTCATCGACCCAGGCGCCTGCCGCATGCTTGAGATCACGCATCAGTCGGGGTTTCAGTCCTTTGAGGATCAACCTATTTGCTCTTTCAGCTTGTCCATTTGACTGGGGATGGGCGACTGAAGCATAGTCGACTCGAGTGCCTTGGGAAGCACAGAAGGCTCTGAACTCATCCGAATCGAAGTTCGAGCCATTTTCAGTGATGATGCTATGTGGAACACCATATCTGAATGTTCACTCTCTGATGAAACTGACCGCAGCACTGGCTTCAAGACTTTTGATAGGTTTGGCTTCAATCCATTTGGTGAACTTGTCGACTGCCACGAGTACATGAGTGAAGCCGCTCCTACCCGTTCTCAGAGGTCCAACCATGTCCAAACCCCAAACTGCGAAGGGCCAGACGAGTGGAATGGTCTTCAGGGCTAATGCAGGCTTGTGAGACATGTTGGAGTAAAACTGGCAACCTTCACATTTGTCGACTATTTCTTGAGCCATCTCATTTGCGCATGGACAATAAAATCCCGCTCGGTATGCTTTGGCCACAATGATCCGAGAGGATGCAAGGTCACCACAGGTCCCTGAGTGGATGTCGTTGAGGATAACTCGACCTTCTTCTGGTGTTATGCATTTCTGGCTGACTCCAGTTACACTTTCTCTGAACAGCTGCCCTCTGATCACGGTAAAAGCTTTGGATCGGTGGACGATCTGTCGGGCCTCTTCTTCGTCCTCTGGGAGTTCTTTTCTAAGAATCTACGCGATGTACGACATTGTCCAGTCGGGAGTGATGACCAAAACCTCCATGATCAAATCGACCACGGCCGGGACTTCGACTTCAGTCGGATCAGCGGAGCTCTTTGGTTGTGGGGGCTCTTCAGTGAAAGGATCTTCCTGGACTGAAGGTGTATGAATATGTTCCAGAAACACATTACTGGGAATGGCTTCTCTCTTGGAACCTATCTTCGCCAAATCATCCGCTGCTTGATTTTTCAGTCGGGGTATGTGATGGAGCTCTAAACCCTCAAACTTCTTCTCTAACTTTCTTACTGCATTACAATAGCCAGTCATATCCAGTCTTCTAACGTCCCACTCCTTCATTACTTGATTCACCACTAAATTTGAGTCACCGTAGACCATGAGGTGACGGACGCCGAGTGAAATGGGCATACGTAACCCGTACAAAAGTGCCTCATATTCAGCTTCATTGTTGGAGGAATCAAAATGAATCTGGAGAACATAGTGGAGCTTGTCGCCTCGGGGGGATACCAATACTACCCCCGCACCAGAACCATTCAGCATCCTAGATCCATCAAAGAACATGGTCCAATGGTCCGAGTGAATCTGAGTCGGCAGTTGCTGTTCGATCCACTCGGCAAGGAAATCTGCTATTGTCTGGGACTTGATAGCTTTCTTTGCCTCAAATTTGATATCCAAGGGAAGGAGTTCAATCACCCACTTTGCCACTCGACCGGTTGCATCTCTGTTGTTCAGAATTTCAGACAATGGTGCGTCACTGACGAGTGTAATGGTGTGATCAGAGAAATAATGTGCAACCTTCTTCGTGGTCATGTAAATCCCATAAACAAGCTTCTGATAATGTGGATATCTTTGCTTGGATGGAGTCAGAACTTCAGAAACATAGTATATTGGGTGCTGAACTTTATAGGCTTTTCCTTCTTCTTCCCGCTCGACCGTGAGTACCATACTGATGACTTGTCCAGTGGCTGCAATATAAAGCAGTAAAGGCTCTTTGCTGATTAGAGCAGCGAGCACCGGCTGGGTGGAAAGCAGGGCTTTGAGCTCTGCAAATGTTGCGTCAGCTTCAGGAGTCCACTCGAACTTGTCAGATTTCTTCATTAGTCGGTAAAGAGGCAATGCCTTTTCACCGAGGTGAGAGATGAATCGACTCAAGGCGGCCAAGCAACCAGTAAGCTTCTGGACATCATGCACACGCACATGGCGCTTCATTCGGAGTATGGCACCAATTTTTTCTAGGTTCGCGTCGATCCCTCGTTCAGAAACGAGAAAACCAAGTAACTTTCCACCAGGAACTCCGAATGTGCATTTTGACGGATTAAGCTTGATATCATACCTTCTCAGGTTGGCAAAGGTTTCAGCAAGGTCAGTTAGCAGGTCAGAACCTTTGCGTGACTTGACCACAATGTCATCCATATACGCTTCCACATTCTGACTGATTTGTGTGAGTAGGCACTTTTGAATCATCCTCATGAATGTGGCACCAGCGTTCTTGAGACCGAATGGCATGGTGACATAGCAAAAACACCCGAATGGAGTGATGAAAGCTGTTTTTATCTCATCGGGATCATACAGACGGATCTGATGATACCCAGAATAGGCGTCTAGAAAAGACAAACGCTCACACCCCGAAGTCGAGTTGACAATCTAATCGATACGAGGGAGAAGGAAATGATCTTTCGGGCAGGTCCGATTGATGTGCTTGAAGTCAATGCACATGCGAAGTGAGTCATCCTTCTTGGGGACAAGGACAACATTGGCAAGCCACTCGGAGTGGTAAATCTCGCGGATGAACTCAGCTGCCAGGAGCCGAGCCACTTCCTCACCAATTGCTTTTCTCTTCTGTACGGTGGACCGTCGAAGATGTTCCTTGACTGGTTTTACTTTCGGGTTGACTCGCAAATGATGCTCAGCCAGTCCCCTGGGTACACCTGGCATGTTAGAAGGCTTACATGCAAAGATGTCCCAGTTCTCACGGAGGAACTGGATGAGCGCTTCTTCCTATTTGTTGTTGAGTGATGTTGAGATATGAGTAGGAGCAGCATTATGATCGGTCGGGTGGATATGAATCGTCTTGGTTTCACCAGACGACTGAAATGTAGAATCTGTGGCAGGCTTCTTAGAGTGCAGCAAATCACTCGAATCTGCATTTTTCTGGTATTCTTGCATTTCGACTGCTGCCATTTGTGCATCGGCGATTTTTGAGCCCTTCTGGAAGCACTCTTCTACCTTCTGCCGATTGCCAGTGATAGTGGTCACTCCTCTGGGACCGGGCATTTTCAGTTTGAGGTACACGTAACACGGTCGAGCCATGAAACATGCATAGGAAGGCCTACCCAGAATAGCATGATAAGCAATCTGGAAATCCACTACTTCAAATGTCAACTTTTCCTTGCGGTAATTCTTGGAATCACCGAAAATCACATCAAGGGTGATCTGGCTGAGTGATTCAACCTTCTTGCCAGGTATAGCGCCATGGAAACTCATATTACTTTCGCTGAGCTTGGACATCGGAATCCCCATTCCCTTCAAGGTTTCAGCATAAAGGATATTCAGGCCACTACCACCATCCATCAGCACTTTAGTCAGTCGAGTGCCTTCAACAACTGGGTCGACCACCAACGCTTGCCTCCTTGGGGTGGCTATACGTGTTGGATGGTCAGACTGGTCGAATGTGATGGCAGTCTGGGACCACTTCAAATAACTTGGTGTTGCCGAAGCAACCATGTTCACTTCTCTGTTGATAACTTTCAATCGACTTTTGCTCTCAACATCAGCAAAAATCATCAGAGTGGAGTTGACATTGGGAAAACCATCATCATCCTCTTCCGTATCCTCATCCTTGTCGGACTCCTTTTCCTTCTCCTTGGGTTGTTTCTCTCGGAACTGCTGGATCAGGAGCCGACACTGCCGAGTGGTGTGCTTGGGATAAATCAGATTACCCTCTTCATCTTTCTTGGTGTGAATGTGACATGGCAAATCCAACACAACATTTCTGTCTTGATCTTTCACTTTCTTGGGGTTCTAGGGCCCTTTGGGCTTCCCCTTGAACTTTCCTTGAGACACAACTAAAGCCTCACCAGGAGCAACTGGCTCGGCCTTAAGCTTCTGTTTCCAATTGGAAGTACCTCCACCGGTGTCCTGGGCGACTATTTTGTGCTTTTCACTCCGGAGTCGGTCTTCTTCTTCGCCGTTGGCGTATTTGGTGGCAATCTCCATCATCCGAGTCAAGGACATATCTCCTGTCCGACCGAATTTCAGATTCAACTCCCGATACTTAGCGCTTTCCTTGAAAGCACAAACTGCTTGGTGATCTGACGCATTCTCCACTCTATGGTGTAACGTGATCCATCTCTCGATATAGTCTCTCAGGGTTTCATTCGGTTTTTGCACACAACTCTGCAATTCACTCAACCCCGCTGGTCGCTTGCAAGTACCTTCAAAAGTCCTAACAAACACTCGGGCAAGTTCCTCCCAACTGAATATGCTGCCGGGTGCCAACTGATTCAGCCATGCTCTGGCCGAGCCTTCCAACACATCAGAGGAAGGTGTTTCATGGTGACTTTCATCATTGCCACCACCAATCTGTACAGCTACTTGGTAGTCCTCAAGCCAAGTGTCAGGCTTAGAATCACCCGTAAACTTGCTGACTCCAGTCACCAACATGAAATTGGGAGGAATCACTGCGGCCCTGATGGCTCTGCTAAAACACTCGGGACCTGAAACGTGCACTCTGCCGCTAGTCGGATAATCTCTGTCATGGCCTTCTCTGTGTGCTCTGTTCCTGTCAACCAGACCTTGAACGAGAATAGATCTCGCATCAAAGCTTGGCTCCCTTGGGTCAACTGGTATTCTTCGCTCGCCGCTGTGAGGGCATTTGTCATCATGCCACCGAGGCACATATGACCCACTCCTTAGAGGAGGCGTCGGCACTCAACGTCGGTCATCGTGGCCGAGGAGGTGATCATATTGCTCATGGTTTCTGTACTGATCCTGCCTGCGCCCACGTCCCTCACGTCGAGGGGGCGATCTTGGGCTATGGGTCGACTGCACTGTATCCGCCACCACAGATCTGCTATGAATCCTATTCCACGACTAAGACACTACGGTGTTCTGCTCCCTAGCTGCTCGGAGCAAGGCCCAGATCTGCATCAAACCTCTACCTGCCTCCGACTAGGAGGGCTGGATTGACTCTGCTATTCGGGCCGCAGCTGTGAGATTTCGAATGGAGTGCGGTATACCTGAGTTTGAGGTGGAAAAAGTTGTCGTCGACTGGATTCAAGGATCCGCTGCCGAGACAGATTCTCCAGTCGAGTGCGCTCAGCCAGATTGGCCAGGCGCGCTTCCTCCAAGGCATGGGCCTCGGGGGTTTCTCCAACGATTGGAGTGTGAAGTGCATCCATGTTGCAGCGGCGAAGCTCTTCCCTCCGCTGCGAAGAAAGGGGCTCAGGGTGGTACTCTTCGTGAACGCACGATGGATCGCCGCTGCCATCACCACCATCGTCGCGGGGGAAGCCAGTAGGACTGAGTGGTCCGTTGACCATCAAGACTTCTGCTGCGGGATCGCTGCTGTCGCACTCGGATGCGGTCTCGACAGAGCCAGTCGATAGGTCGAACAGGCCGTAGAGACTTTCATCGGGCTCGATTGCCGTGACTTGCGAGGTGGCCGACTGGCGGGCCACCGCGTGTCTCACCCACCGCTGGAGCCGCGACCGACTAGAACACTTGTGCCGACGAATAGCAGGGAACGAGGACACCATAGGAACTGACCGATATTGTGTCGATGGTTGCCGGAGAAGGACGCCACGGACGCACGCGCGAAAGTGCGTCACCCCGCGGACGGGGAGCGCATCGACGTCGAGTGGAGCTTCCTGAAGCCAGGCGGAGTCGTCGGCGATGAACATGCACGCCGAGACGGATCTTGCGGCCCTCAACTAGTCCGCTGGCGGAAACCATGATGACGAGAATAGGAAAAATCACAACTCCACCAAAAAGTCGCTAAGAAACCTGCCCCAAGGTGGGCGCCAACTGTCGTGGATCTAAGAGTGACATTAGAATGGGGGGTAGGTATGAGGAGGCAAGATCCTAGCTATGGCAAAGTTGTACACGCGAGTTTTACGAGTTCATGCCCTTCGTGGAGGAAGTAATAGCCCTACATCTCGGTGCCCGGAGGCGGTCGACTAGATTATGCGTGTGTGTGTGTGTGTTACAGGGGTCCGAAACCTTGTGCCAGAGGAGGAGGGTGGCTTATATAGAGTGTGCCAGGACCCCGGCCATCCTCCGTTACCAAGAGTTCAATGTACATGAAGAGGTGACGTTACTGGTAACGCCAGTCTTAAATGCCTGAATGTCCTTAAAGACTACAGAGTGGACGCTTGCCCCTTGCCGTTCTAGATGACTCCTGGTCTTCAAACAAGTCGAATGGATTCTTGCATGGTCGAGTGATTGAGTGGTCGAGTGACCTAAGGAAGGAGGGGTCTCCGAGTGACTGGTAGATCGAGTGGATCGCACTCGACACCTTTGTTGGGCCCTCCTTGTTGTCTCTTTAGCTTCTTTGCTTCTAAGATAGTGACATTGGATAGGACGTATAGGTCAGGCCTATTACCCTATCCCGGGTCTATATCCTCATCAGGCGTCGTTTTAACATCCCCTACTGGAGATGTCGTTCAGTATGTACTCCAAATACTATACACAGACTCCAATAACGCAGCCGAATACGAGGCCTTATTGCATGGTCTCCGGATGGCTGTCTCCATGGGCATACAACGCCTAGAAGTGCACAGGGACTCAAACCTCGCAATATCTCAAATAAATGGAGACTTCGACACCAAAGATCCGAAGATGGCAGCTTATCGTAACGCAGTCATAAAAATGTCGGCCCGGTTCGAGGGGCTCGAGTTCCATCACGTGGCTCGAGAAAGTAATCAAGCGGCAGACGTTCTTGCTCGTATCGGTGCTAAGCGTGACCCCGTCCCACCTAATATCTTTGTTTAAAGGCTTTTTAAGCCATCTGTGGTGTGGCAGGGGGGAAAACGGCAACACCAGTCCGGATCCGAACATAACCCCATATTCCGAAAACACCGACATCATTGGAGGCTCAGCCACCGAAATAACACCGTCGGCGCATCTCATCATGGTAGTCATTGCCCCATGGACTGAACCCTTCCTGGCCTACCTTAACAGGAAGGAGCTTCCTGAGGACCAGAATGAGGCCCCCTGCATTGTCCGATGTTCGAAGGCCTACAAGGTTCATGACGGAGAGCTCTATAAGAAAAGCGCTACGTGAGTTCTTCAAAGATGTATCTCCGAGGAAGTGGGGCGGAAGCTCTTGGCCGAGATTCATGCCGGGCTCGGCGGTCACCACGCCGTAGCTCAGGCCCTTGTTAGCAAGGCCTTCTGTACAGGGTTTTATTGGCCGACAGCCCGAGCAGATGCACAGGACCTTGTCCAACGTTGCATCAGATGCCAACTCTTTGCCAACCAAAGCCATATGCCCCCCACTGCCTTACAAACAATCCCCATCACTTGGACTTTTGCGGTCTGGGGACTCGATATGGTCGGACCCCTTAAAGGAGGAAGCCATAAGAGAAAGTATTTGCTGGTCATGGTGGATAAATGCACTAAGTGGATAGAGGCCAAACCAGTCAAAACGACTGAAGAGGGGCCAGTAATAGATTTCATATCTGGTGTGGTACACCGTTATGGTGTCCCACACAGCATAGTAACCGATAATGGCTCTAATTTCACAGCCGATGAAGTGAAAACTCGGTGTGCTAATCTAGGTATTAAACTCGATTACGCCTCGGTCTATCATCCAGAGACAAACGGTCAAGTCGAACGGGATAATGGTCTTATTATGAGCGGCATCATACCTAGACTAGTGCGGTCTTTGAAAGAATCAGACAAGCACTGGGTGGAGGAACTTGACTCCGTACTCTGGGGGCTGCGGACCACGCCCAACCGCACTGCTGGATATACACCTTTCTTCATGGCGTACGGTGCAGAAGCAGTGTTACCCTGCGATATTATTCATGACTCACCTCGAGTGCGCATGTACGAATAGAGAGAAGCCGAGCTTGATTGGCAGGACATCCTAGATGCCTTGGAGGAGGAGCGCGACGTCGCAAAAGCCTGTTCCGCATTTTATCAACAGCAGGCTCGCATGTATCAAAGTAGAGAAGTGCGGGCCAAGAGTTATAACGTTGGTGAACTCGTTCTACGCCTGCCGGAGAAGAAAAAGGACAAACTGAAGCCCAAGTGGGAGGGTCCCTTCATCATTGACGAAGTTCTCACCGGAGGAGCGTACCGCCTGCGTGATGCGTCAGACAATCACCTGGAGCCGAACCCCTGGAATGCGGCCAGACTACGATGATTTTATGCCTAGCGCTGAACTCTGTGTTCGTCTCCTCCCTCATGTTATTAACGTTATTTTTTCTCTCTTCTCATTTTTTATCTTTTTTTCGTTTTGCTCTTTAGCCTTACAGTTTTAGTACGGCTAGACCGTCCTTACCTGATGTGTACATCTTTGCATATGTACGTTCATTATACCTGGGGGCTTCTCGTACAAAAGCTTGCTATTATCCTTTGAGCATCAAGCTCACCACATATGTGTTTTTCCGTATGTACCTTTTCTTCGCCATTATATGTATCGAAATGACTTAAGTTTTGGCCAAGATGGGTTGCCTGGCTCCTGTGATTATGCCCTACGTTCCCGTCAGTTCGGCTAGGGCATAAAGGGAGCACCTTTGCGATTGTTACTGCTGGGTCATCCATATGTGTACCTCAGACTGGGTGATGCCAAAAGCTAGCATTCTTAAGGGAATATTCAGTCGGCAAATTAAAGATGTCCCCGCATTCATTCCATTATGAAACCCCAGAAGTTACATACTCTGTGATTTTTTCAATCATAGTTCGTACATGCACATTAAACGCATACACACCCAGGGAAAGGAACCCTTAACGGAACTATTCTCTCTAGAAGATGTTTCTTACATAATGTAATATAACATAACTAGCCGGATACACATTGTCTGTTCAAGCAACTATGACCCCTACGCCTGGTTCCCATGCATGCCCCGGTATATTCTACCGTTAGGGTATTCGGAAACACTCCGCACCTTCAGGTCCAGAGGTCGAAGCGAAAAGGTCGGCCATGACAATTGTTTTTATTATCCAGCTAGAAGGAAAGTACATAGTCACTTAGGACTCAAAAACATCCTCCTCTATACCGTCCAACAGGCGGTCTAACTTACAATCCTGTTGTGAGTATCTAGCAGCCACCTCAACTTGGCCATATACTAAACTAACGGGAATTTCTTCCCCATTTGACCCTAGCGGTCCAACCCGGGCCATGTGACTCGGATCCAGCTTGGTATACCACGTTTTTATCATGGCCCAGGCTTCTCGCACACCCTCTCGGCAGGTCGATATCTTCCACAGTCGGATACGCCGCCATGCTCCCTTGAACATCTCTACAAGCTTCTCCATACTCCCTGGAGGGGAGTCAGATGGCCATAGGGCCTTGGCTACACTCCGCATTGCCTGCTGAGCTTGCTCGTGCAACTGCGACAGCTCTTGCAGAAGATCACTTGATGATCTGGACACCTCCTCTTCAGGGCGGCCCATCAATACACCTGCAATCACAGCTATATCAGCTACGGTTACTTCCAAACTGTTATAAGATAAATGCGGCCACATAATGAATATACCCCCTCGCAGTTTTTTGTTCTCCTTCACGAAGTCAGCTAGCTGAGCTCGCATGTCTTTCAGTTCTTCGCCCAGTTTGGTGTTTGAATCCTGGAGCTTCTTTTTCTCCTGAACATCTTTTGTTAACACACGATCGCCCGCTGCTAGCAGTTTTTTGGCTCTGTGTTCTTCGCCTAAAGCGGCGTCCAGCTGCTTCGGCAGTTGGTCTAACGATCCAATACAACGATAAGCAACCAGATTAGCATTGTTAGTGTACAATTATGATTTCTCGATGGAGGGAAACATTACCGGGGGATGCCGTCTTGGATTTCTCCAGTTCGGCATTGGCAGCAGACAGCTGGCGCCGACACTTTTCTAGTTCCTGAGTTAACATGGTGTTCTTCTCCGTAAGCACCTGGTTGTACATTGATCCTTAAATCAGTTGTTTCAACTACTTTAAGTCTCGGGGGCTACTGGCATATGGTTACCATAGTCAGACAAAACAAACTTACCTGCACATCTTTTAAATGCTGTTTTGTGGCTCTATTAAGCCCATCTCGAGCAGCTCGGATATACGCATCGGCCGAGCTGAAGGCATTAAATGACTCTTCCGAAAAACCGGGGTCTCGTAAAACGGCCCTACGGCACCGATGATTCATGGCGCTCTCCACTTCCGAGTTGGTGACGGATACATCATCCGAGTCCTTGTCTGGAGGACAGTCCGGCGTCACCCCCGCATCAGCCCCCGTCTTCACAGCAGGATTTGAATCCTGGCTGCGGGAAGTATGACCGGCCGGACCCCCAGGTGTAGTCCGACACACCTTTTTCCCGATACAGGGTAAACGGAAAGATCACAGTTGGATGTGACTGCAAAGGTGCATACTTGCAAATTCATACCTCTTTGATGAAGGCTCGGCCGTATCTTCATTTGCCTTCCTCTTAGAAGGCTTGCCTGGTATGGGGGACGCTCTCTTCGGAGATGCTCCCGGGGCAGCATGGCACGCCGAACGCTACCCCTTCTAAGCATAGGACAGTGCGGTGGGTAAGGAAGAATGGGACAACTCTTTTGGATAAGGTGTCTACGGATTACTTACACGTGAAACAGGAAGGAGGCCAGGGTAATCAGCGATGATGGGTACATATGTATCGTCGTAGCTCATCTGATAGAATATTCCATCCTCAAGCTCCACAAATATGTCCGGGTCTTCCTCATATCCGGGGTCGAGATCCCGGTTGCGATTCTCCGGCTGAGGGGCAGGGTCATGGATCCCCTCGACAGTCGTTCGCCATTCCTGTTATGAGCAAGATAAGATGTTGCCTGTCAAGAATGATTCAGGTACAAGAATAAAATAGTGGATCTAAACTTTACCCAGCTGGGAGGATTATAAATGGAAAACTCGTCTTGAATTTGGAGATGGGTGAACTCCTCCTTCTCCCCTTTATACAGCTCGGCCAGTATTTTGGCTAGGGCGGCAGGAGTCTTCGGGCCCTTTTGGACATAGCGTGAGGCGTCGTCTTCTCCATTATAATGCCACATGGGCAGCCCTCTGTATTGAAGTGGCTGGATCCCCCCGCGTTATCGAACTCGCTTTCACCTCAGCTATTGACAATCCGGACTGGGCAAGCATCTTAATCTTGCCCAGCAGCAGGCTGATCTCTGCACTATCCTCTTCCTCAAGGCTCCGAGGACGCCAGCTATGGCGTTTATTCAGTGGAGCATTTGAAAACTCGGGGAGGCCCATGCGGACGGGGTCGGGTAGAGCGACGCCGTCGATGTAGAAGCATTCGGAGGGCCACTCTTCGGGAGCTTTCTTCGGCATGCCGGACAGGTATCTGGTCCCGGCGATGCGCCACACTTCGGCTCCTCCCACTTTAAAAATTGACCCACCTTGATTGCGAGGGACGAGGAAAAACAGTCTTCTCCACAAATCGAAATGGGGCCTCGCAACCCAGGAATAGTTCGCATAAAGCGACATAACCCGCGATGTGCAGGACGGAGGCTGGGGTAAAATTATGCAGCTGGAGGCCGTAGTACTCTAGAAGCCCTTGGAGGAATGGGTGAATTGGAAATTCCACACTCCTCAGCAGATAGGGGACGAAGCACACTCGTTCTCCCGCAGACGGATTGGGGAAATCCTCCGCCTGGGTTTTGCCGTTGAAGGAGGCCAGTCCTACTCGAACAGGGACCAGATCTGCAGGAGGGAGAAATCCGTGCGTTTGTAGCTTCACCAATTGGCTGTGGGGTATGGAGCACCTCTTCCACTCGCCTCTCTCTAGGTTGGAACGGGAACTGGAGCTAGGAATGTTGGCCATGTTGGAATGGTTTCTCCTGGCAACATCTGAGGATTTTCTCCGCGTGATGCCGAAAGGATCTGAGATCCAATCCCTTTAAATAGACATTCTTTTTTGCAGGGCTAGGGTGTTATTTGAAAAAAATACCCTGTCCACCCACATTCGCCCGACACGTGGAGGATGAGGTCATAAATGCACAGAAGCCGAGGGGTGCGGCATTGAATTGAAAGCCGAACACATTACTTGGTAGACGTTGGAGGAGGAACCCGCCTTACAATGCCTAAGACAGTCTGCGCGCCGAACACCTCGTCATTGAAGCCTGGTTCGGAGGCTACTTAGGGAGACCTGGACTAAGGGGTCCTCGGGCGTCCGGCCTGTTAGCCATGGGTCGGACTGATGGGCTGTGAAGATACGAAGACCGAAGACTGCATCCGTGTCCGGATGGGACTCTCCTTGGCATGGAAGGCAAGCTTGGCGGCTGGATATGTAGATTCCCTTCTTTGTAACCAACCTTGTGTAACCCTAGATCCTCCCGGTGTCTATATAAACTGGAGGACTTAGTCCGGATAGGAGACTCATTATCATAGCCATACAAGCTAGACCTCTAGGGTTTAGCCATTACGATCTCGTGGTAGATCAAATCTTGTAATATCATATTCATCAATATCAATCAAGCAGGAAGTAGAGTATTACCTCCATAGAGAGGGCCCGAACCTGGGTAAACACCGTGTCCCTTGTCTCCTGTTACCATCGACCTTAGACGCACAGTTCGGGACCCCCTACCCGAGATCCGGCGGTTTTGACACCGACACCTACCCCCTGGGCGCGTCCCCCTAACTCGTGGACGACTCAGAGACACCCCCTGACATGAGACCGATGCCAAAAATTCCTATAAATACAGAAACCCCCGAAAAGAAACCTAGATCAGGATTTCCGCCGTCGCAAGCCTCTGTAGCCACCAAAAACCAATCGGGGCCCTGTTCCAGCACCCTGCCGGAGGGACGATCCATCTGTCGGTGTCAAAACCGGGGGATCTCGGGTAGGGGGTCCCGAACTGTGCATCTAGGATCGATGGTAATAGGAGACGAGGGACACGATGTTTACCTGGGTTCGGGCCCTCTCTATAGAGGTCATACCCTACTTCCTGCTTGATTGATCTTGATGAATATGAGTATTACAAGAGTTGATCTACCACGAGATCATAATGGCTAAACCCCTAGAAGCCTAGCCTGTATGACTATGGTAATGAGTGTTTCTTTTCGAACTAACCCCACCGGTTTATATAGACACCGGGGGGGATCTAGGGTTACATAGAGTCGGTTACATAAGAAGGAATCTTCATAGTCGGTCGCCAAGCTTGCCTTCCACGCCCAGGAGAGTCCAATCTGGACATAGGTACAGTCTTCAGCCTTCATGTCTTCACAGCCTATCAGTCCGGCCCATGGGTAACAGGCCGGACGCCCAAGGACCCCTTAGTCCAGGACTCCCTCAGTAGCCCCTGAACCTGGCTTCAATGACGAGGAGTCCGACGCGCAGATTGTCTTCGGCATTGCAAGGCGGGTTCCCCCTTCTGAACTCCTAGTTGATCTTTAGACGTAATGATTTCAGACTTGTATGCATAACCGCAGAGACATAATATTTCAGGGGTCCAACCCACCGACCACTTTTTGGGTAATATGACACCACGCCTACCCGGCCACTACTTGCGAACCATTTTAGCCAGCCCGTCAACCCACGTCCCAAGATGTAGTCTTATTGGCATGTCTTATCCAGCGGAGATCGTGCCTCCCTTTTTAAGGGATTCCTGTCAACCCGGACGTGGGTAACCCAACCGTTGCTTGGGTATAACTCCTTGAAGACAAGCAAGTTTTTTAGTCCCAAGAGGAGACGTTTGATATTTGCAGCCTTTATATAGGGGTGCAGACCCATATTTGTCTTCCACGCTTGCCTCTTCCTCAACCCCTGCTACCCCGAGTTCCAACACTGGGGTTTCGGTCGCCACCAGCCCCAATCATGTCCGGATCCATCCGTCAAGGCCGGTGGGTAGCTTCTTCTGTTGTGGAGGAAGACATTGTAAAGCTTCGCGCGGCGAGGTACCTGACCGCTGACATCCATCATCGGCTTCCTGCCGAGGGGCAAGTTATTCCCACCCCTAGATCTAGAGTGAGGGTCGTGTTCATGTCCCACTTCCTCCGCGGGTCAGGGTTTGCACTTAACCCCTTCGTCCGAGGGCTCATGTTCTATTATGGGCTAGACATTCAGGATTTGGCCCCGGACTCTATTCTTCTTATCTCGGTGTTTATCGTCATGTGTGAAGCCCTCCTCCGAACTCCTCCGCACTTCGGCTTGTGGCTCAAGACTTTCGATGTGAAGCCACAAGTGGTAGAGGGGGAGCAGGCCGAGTGCGGCGGCGCTACAGTGAGCAAGCTTGCTAGCACCATTTGGCTGAAAGGATCCTTCGCCAAATCTTCCGATCTGTGGCAGCAGGGGTGGTTCTATATCATTGAGCCCCGTGGCTCCAAGTGGGCAACTGCGCCCGCATTTCGACCCAAACCCCCAATTCAGCTTGCATCATGGATTAACAAGGGGCTGGATTGGGGATCAACGAATGATGTGTGAACTCTGCAAAGTCGCATCCGAAGCCTTATTGAGAGGGACATCGACATAGCCATCGTCATTCGAGTAATGCTAGTTCGTCGGACCCTGCTGTGCCAGCGACGGCCTCTCCGCCTATGGGAGTTCAATCCAGAAGGGCCGCAGACTCTTCAGCACTTCTTCGGCACAACGCATAAAGGAATGTGGAGATTATTCTTCGGGAAATGAAGGCAATGGCCGGACACCACCGAAGATGTCGGCCTAGACTGTAACCATCAGGATACCCCGGTAAGTACCCGTTTACCGAATACCTTATAGTCAGATACCCAGTGGCAAGATACCAACAATATCATCCTTTTTCAGGGCTCGATAAAGAAGGTGGAACGGATTAGGTGTCTGGCTCCCCTTCCCGAAGACTCAGCTAATCCTGTGTTAATAAGGATGCTGGCCTCGGTGCCATACCAGGCACCAGCAGGGGAGGGAGAAAAGACCCAAGATGACCTTGGTTCCGGAGGTAAGTCGGACACTGAGTCCGGAGAAATCGACCTTTCCTCACCCGGAGGCGGAAAAGGACCCAGTATCCCTTCTCCAAACAGGAGGAAAAGGGCCGCCTCCGAAGATTGGGAGGGGCGGTCTTCCAAGAAGGGCAAGATGCCACCGTCGATCGGCTTGGGTTTGGAAAGTGACGCCGTTGAGCAGCTCCAACAGGGGGACAAGCCCTCGGCCAAACCGTAAGAGAATCCGGAGTACTTTGATAGCGTCCTGCTCCATTATTGTTACCGAAGATACACGTAACACATTTATGAATTTTTACAGGTCAGCACAGAATTTTTCCGGGCGATCCTCTTCTTCGGGGAGTCTCCTCCCAGAGATGATGGAGAGCGAGACGCCTCCTCCAACCTCCTCACCCAATAAGGAGGATGACTCTAAAGTGTCATCGTGGAGGGTCCCTTTAGACCAGGGGACAGAAGAGGCAATACCCAAAGGTGGACCTCCGACCATCCGGGATTCCGGGGCTGATGATAACAAAGGCCCCGGACTGTCTGGTTCACAACAGACAGCGATTTTGAAGACGGGTGAGCAGATTCCTTCAAAGGACGATTGTGCTTTTGGAGCAGCTTCCGGAGACCCGGGGACTCCGGATATGTTGTGGGACATGTTGCGGAAAGCATCTGTCTCGGGGGAACAACGTACCTTGATGGGTACAGTGATTGAATAGATTTCGTCCGCGAAGAGCGGATTAAATGAGGCGTTCATGAGCCTACTGAAGGGCTTCGAGGTTTGAGACATAATGTTTTCAGCTATGTTTTGTTTGCAAAGACACGCTTGTGTATAGGTAGTAGCCCCTGATACTCAGGTTGGCTTCCGCTGGGAAGAAAAACAGAGGATCGAAAAAGAACGTTTGAGGACTAACCTGATCAATTTTGAACATAGGCTGCTTCCCCCTTGGCCGCTTCCCGGACTATGGAAATTGCCGATTTGCAGCGGAAGCTTGATGTGGCAGGGGATGATCATGCTTTAATCAATTTGTGTCTTGACGAGTCGCAAGGTATGTATTCGGGGCAATCCTCATACATTTTTGTGGTATAATCATGATGTTAAGATTTAGATGCTGGAATATGCATGGCTGTAGATGGTGCTGCCCCCGTTGAAGTTCTTCGAGCGGAGCTGGCCCGGGCCAAGGAGTTAGCCTGTCGTAGTAATGCTGCTCCCGAAAAGGCATTGGCTGAATTAAAAGCCAAACAAGCTGCATGGTGCCAAGATGAGGAGAAGATATCCACTATGATGCTCGAACTGGAGAATGCTACTGGCCGCTGTGAATTTCTAGAGAAGGAGAGTAAAGCCTTAATGGCTGATCTGGACAAGGCCTTACAAGAGGCTAGAGTAGCGCGGTAGGAATCCAGAGCAGCCCATGAGGAGGTTCGATGGGCGAGGGAGATTGCGGCTGGAAAGCCCTTTCTGCTACAAACTAAGTTCGGTGACCCGAACTATGCCCAGCTTAACCGAGTATGGAGTTCTCCGGACGAGTTCTTGGACTTGCCAAAGAGTTCTGCCGATGCAGCGTAGTATTACCAAGCGCGAGACGGATATGCAACAGGGAAGCTTTTTTGGTCGTGGTTTGGCGCATCAAAGCGCCCTCTGTTGCTCAATGAACAAATGTCGCAATGTGCTGAACTTCATAGGATATCCGGCGCTGCCATGAAGGATGTCATAATCCGGTTGTGGCCAACCGAGCCTGTTCCGAATAGCTATTTCGGTTTGGTGCAGAGGCTTGTTGATGCGGTGTCGCGTATCGATGCTGTGAAGCGATCATCGTGCATTGAGGGTGCGCGAATGGCTTTTGCCCGAGTCAAAACATTCTAGGGGAAGATGAAGGCCATCGATGTTACGACGAAGAGTCCACCCAAAGGCAAGGACCGCCTGAAACCGGAGCATTATTTTGAAGATGTCCTAGAGGCCGCCCGCTTTATAGAGGGTCGGTGCTCGAAAGACATAATGTTCGAGTGAGGTGTATGAAAATTGTAAAAGACAATTTTATAGTTAATCTATTTATGTTTTGCTTGAAAGCTTGAATTCCTCCTGTGGGGCCGTTTTGATATAATCTGAAAGTTTTTCAGTCGTCGGCTTCAGCCCCCTCATAGGAAGTACGAGGGTGTTCGGAAAGGCATTTCATCACTCTTTATCCAACATCTTGGTCCATGAAGGAGGTGATAAATGCGGTGAACCAGGCAATCGGACTATAGGGTGTTAACGCTTTCACTTAGCAATAGGAGTTTTATTGTGGGTCTACGACATAGCCCCTGGTATGTATGCGGCGTATGGTGCCTTACATATTTGATCTAAAAAAGATCCCTCGTGTGACACGGAGAATCGCTAGAGATTCCAAGAAGTCGTCAAGTGGATGACCAGCTCACGCCGCATTATGACAGTCAGTTTTCGGCTTTCTCTATTGAGGTGCTCGTCTGGTTTAGACCAGGGAACAATCGCAGTAGTTCTCCCTTTACTACCCTAGCCGATAGAGCGGAACATAGGGTAGCAAGCACAGGAGCCGAGCAACCCAACTATTGACCCAAGACAATGATTCGGAGCTGATGCATATAAGGCCAAACTTGCGACACCGAAGTATGCTATAGAGTTGTTCGGACTTTTACTTGCAACTCATTTGTTCCCACACCAAGCCCCTGGCATGTTATGCCAAGGTATTTCTGTGAAATAATCGTAGGAGCCATATTTGTCGGGGAAACAATGCGGGTGATTAGTTCAGATATTGTTTAATGGGAACTGAGCGATATGCCGATGATTACTTATGATATATATAAAAGCCATCCTCCTGGCTATTTGACATGCTTGGGGTTGGAGGCGGAGGAACAGGCATAGTACATGCTCGAGAAATAGAGAGTGCGGTCTACAAAAAGTTATTTTGGACCTCCTGTCGCACGTCTGCGCCGCCAGTCCTCGGTGGGGGGAATCCTTGATGGAAATAGCTCCTTAGGTGAGTGTACGGATTCAGACTCCGATAGAGCCAGTTTCAGATGTTTATCTTGTTTGTCACCTGTTTTTAAAATATAGCGAAGGAATAAATAAAAATAAAATAAATAATAATAATAATAAAAGTTACTGGAGTGCTTGCAGGCTTGTCCATATTGTGCTTCCACCAATGCCCATGGTATCTTGAGTGCGTAATGATGTATGCGCGGTACAAACTTTGTAGATGTAAGGAGTGGGCGGCGGAAGCCGGGTTGCTATTTCCGTTGTAGGAGTAGTTGATCCTCGGGTGGAGACTGCTTCTGACCCCCAGTGTTTCATTGGTGAACCTTTCCGTCATCCCTATCGCTTGGCGGCCTCCTCCCCCTGTGTTCGGCGTTGAGCTTGCCGGCCTGTTTAAAGACCCAACAGTTTCTGTTGGTATGATTAGCTAGTTTATCGGGGTGGCCATGAATCTGGCAAGGTCGGTCCAATATCCTATCCAGGTTGGATGGTTCGTCTCGATTCCCCTTGAATGGCTTCTTCCGCTGACCGGGCTTGGGGTTGCTGAATCCGGCGTTGACCGTTGTGTCGTCTGATCTTTCATTGTCATTGCGACTGTTGTTTTTTGCTTCCTCGTGGCTTGCCATTGCCGTCTCGGATTTCGGAGGTGCGCTGGTTGCTGGCGCTAATGCTTCTACGAGTGAGACAGTTGTCTTCTCCCGCGCGAAAGCGGGTCATCAAAGAAGTGAGGGCTGTCATGGATTTAGGTCCTTCTTGGCCGAGGTGGCATGCAAGCCATTCGTCTCGGACACTATGTCTGAAAGCCGCAAGGGATTCCGCGTCCGGACAGTCGATGATTTGGTTCTTTTTAACTAAGAACCGAGTCCAGAGCTGCCTGGCTAATTCTCCGGGCTGTTGGACAATGTGACTTAGGTCATCGGCATCCAATGGCCGGACATGTGTTCCTCTGAAGTTATCGAGGAAGGCCTCTTCCAAGTTCTCCCAGCTGCCTATGGAGTTTTCAGGAAGGATGTTTAACCAGTACCGAGCTGGCCCTTTTAGTTTTAGTGGGAGGCATTTAATGGCGTGGAGGTCGTCCCCATGGGCCATGTGGATGTGGAGGATGTAATCTTCTACCTATACCGCGGGATCGGTAGTCCCGTCGTATGATTCAATATTGACGGGTTTGAATCCTTTGGGGAATTCATGATCCATTACTTCATCAGTGAAGCAAAGTGGGTGTGCGGTGCCTCTATGTTGGGCCACACTGCGATTTAACCCCGAAGGAGTCCCTTTGTGGTTTTCGGATTGGGCATGGCGAGGTTTGACACGTCCGAATAGGTAGCCATCGTCGCGTGTCGAAGCATGCTTTCGCGATCCGTAGATTGGTCTTGCATTTCCTACTCTATTGTCCCAGTCCCTCTGCAGGTTGTCTGGGTAATCGTGACCTGCGTTGTTCTTGCCTTTACAGCAAGGTGGAGCGGTCTGGTCTTCGGCTTGAGTTGCCTCTTTATCCGGACAGAGTTGTCGGTGACCGGCCGCATTGTGTGACGATGGTATGGGCTCCAACGCCCCGTTATCGGACTGGTATAGCGATCTGTGCTTTGGGTAGATTTTGGCTAGGCCACTAAGGCTGTATTATTCAGCGACCAGGACTTCGGTCCATCTATCATTGAGTAGGTCTTGGTCAGCTTGAAGCTGCTGCTACTTCTTTTTCAGGCTCCTTGCCGTAGCTATCAGCCTGCGCTTGAAGCGCTCCTGCTCGAGGGGCTCTTCAGGTACGATGAAGTCTTCGTCGCCGAGGCTTACCTCATCTTCGGAGAGCGGAAGGTAGTTTTCTTCCTCCGAACCATCGCTGGGCGGGGCCTGTTCATCGGGGCTGGCTTGCCCGTTTTCCTGTTCCTCCTGCTCGGATATTGCTCCCACAGGGTCTTCATTGCTTTCGGCGTCATCCGGAGTACTATTTTCTCCAGCGCCATCGTTGTTGCGATGTGACTTGGGGTGGCGTTTGGGGCGCCCGAACTTAGACTGTGTCTCAGGAGTTTTAACTGGATCTCCCTTGTCCTTGTCGCGGGACATTTTAAGTGTATCGATCATGTACACGTCATATGAAGGGGTGGCCGTCGCACGCCTGATGACTGGCGGGTCTTGGCCTTGCTCCTTATCGGCATCGTCGTCTATGTCGTCAATGTCTTCAGAGCCAGAAGCGGGCATGTCGGTTGAGTCCTCGACAGTGGCTATGAAGTGGGTGGCGGGTGGGAAGCGAAATTCTCCATTGTCAGCCTCTAGCTCGAATCGGACATAGTTCGGCCGTGAGTCCCCCATCGGGGATAGGTTTTTCAATGAATTAAGCACACCGCCAAAGGGCAAGTGTTGGAAGACATCTGCGGTGCTGAACTCGCTGATTGATAACCGATCTAGCTCAGTGTCCGGGAGCGCGCAAGGTTCAGAACTTATAGTCGGAAACGAGTCCAAAATTCCGTTGACGCTGATATTGCCTGGTGTTGAGTTTGTGTGCGGCTCCAACGCCGCAGACTATGTGGCTTCAAATGGTGCAAACTTCTCCGGATCTAAGGTCATAGCAGTTATAGGAACCATCTCCAGAACCTGGTCCGATGACAGATTTAGGTCACGTTCATCGGAGTGAGGGGGGCGATCGTCGCGGTGTCAAATCCATTGAAGATCAAGTCTCCACGGATATCCGTGACATAGTTCAAGCTTCCAAATCTGACCTGATGGCCAGGGGCATAGCTATCGACCTGCTCCAGACAGCCAAGCGAGTTGGCCCGTAGTACGAAGCTGCCGAACACGAAAATCTGTCCGGGGAGGAAAGTTCCACCTTGGATAGCGTTACTATAGAGAATTGAAGGGGCCATTGAACGTTTTGTCGATGGCACAGCGGAACTCTCAATGAAAGCACCAATGTCGGTGTTAAAACCGGCGGATCTCGGGTAGGGGGTCCCGAACTGTGCGTCTAGGATCGATGATAACAGGAGACGGGGGACACGATGTTTACGCAGGTTTGGACCCTCTCTATAGAGGTAATACCCTACTTCCTGTTTGTTTGATCTTGATGAATATGAGTATTACAAGAGTTGATCTACCACGAGATCATAATGGCTAAACCCTAGAAGCCTAGCTTGTATCACTATGGTAATGAGTGTATCTTTCCGAACTAACCCCTCCGATTCATATAAACACCGGGGGGGATCTAGGGTTACATAGAGTCGGTTACATAAGAACGAATCTTCATAGTCGCTCACCAAGCTTGCCTTCCACGCCCAGGAGAGTCCAATCCAGACATAGGTACAGTCTTCAGCCTTCATCTCTTCATAGCCTATCAGTTCGGCCCATGGGTAACATGCCCGACGCCCGAGGACCCCTTAGTCCAGGTCTCCCTCACCATCACCGGTGGCCATCTTCATCATCCCGGCGCTCTCCATGATGAGGAGGGAGTAGTTCAGCCTCGGGGCTGAGGGTATGCACCAATAGCTATGTGTTTGATCTCTCTCTCTCTCTCTCTTGTGTTCATGATGTGGCACGATCTTGATGTACCGTGAGCTTTGCTATTATAGTTGGATCTTATGATGTTTGTCCCCCTCTATCTCTTGTAATGGATTGAGTTTTCCCTTTGAAGTTACCTTATCGGATTGAGTCTTTAAGGATTTGAGAACACTTGATGTATATATTGCATGTGCTTATCTGTGGTGACAATGGGATATTCATGTGATCTAGTTGATCTATGTTTTGGTGATCAACTTGCGGGTTCACTGACCTTGTGAACTTATGCATGGGGGTTGGCACACGTTTTCGTCTTGACTCTCCGGTAGAAACTTTTGGGCACTCTTTGAAGTTCTTTGTGTTGGTTGAATAGATGAATCTCAGATTGTGTGATGCATATCGTATAATCATACCCGCGGATACTTGAGGTGACATTGGAGTATCTAGGTGACATTAGGGTTTTGGTTGATTTGTGTCTTAAGGTGTTATTTTACTGTGAACTCTATGGCTGTTTGTGACACTTATAGGAATAGCCCAATGGATTGATCGAAAATAATAACTTTGAGGTGGTTTCGTACCCTACAATAATCTCTTCGTTTGTTCTCTGCTATTAATGACTTTGGAGTGACTCTTTGTTGCATGTTGAGGGATAGTTATATGATCTAATTATGTTATTATTGTTGAGAGAACTTGCACTAGTGAAAGCATGAACCCTAGGCCTTGTTTCAACGCATTGCAATACTGTTTTCGCTCACTTTTATCATTAGTTACCTTGCTGTTTTTATATTTTCAGATTACAAAAACCTATATCTACCATCCATATTGCACTTGTATCACCATCTCTTCGCCGAACTAGTGCACCTATACAATTTACCATTGTATTGGGTATGTTGGGGACACGACAGACTCTTTGTTATTTGGTTGCAGGGTTGTTTGAGAGAGACCATCTTCATCCTATGCCTCCCACGGATAGATAAACCTTAGGTCATCCACTTGAGGGAAATTTGCTATTGTCCTACAAACCTCTGCACTTGGAGGCCCAACAACTTCTACAAGAAGAAGGTTGTGTAGTAGACATCAAGCTCTTTTCTGGCGCCGTTGCCGGGGGGTTAGTGCTTGAAGGTGTATCTTTAGATCTTGCAATCGAATCTTTTTGTTTCTTGTTTTATCACTACTTTAGTCTATAAAAGAAAACTACAAAAAATGGAATTGAGGTTGCCTCATATGCTTCATCTTTTTAATATCTTTCGTGAAAATAAGGATTCCGATAATTGTGCCAAAGTGTTAGAAGAAGAATGCATTTAAATGTTTGGCACTAAATCTTTGAATGATGAGCATGATTGCAATGTTGTTAGTATGAATTCTTTGAATATCCATTATGCTAATGAGATGCCTCACATGATAGTTATTTTGTTGAGTTTGCTCCCACTATTATGAATGAGAAGAATTTTGCGTACGTGGAGAGTAGTAAATTTTCTATGCTTGTGGATCATGAAAAGAATGTTTTGTGTGATGGTTATATTGTTGAATTCAATCATTATGCCACTGAAAATTATTATGAGAGATGAACATATGCTTTTACATATTGCAATAATATCAAGTTTCCTCTGTGTGTGTTGAAAATCTTGAAGTTTTGCTTGCTTTACCTTCCTATGCAAGTTGATTCTTGTTACCATAAATTGTTTTCTCAAAAAATCCTGTTGCATAGGAAGTGGGTTATACTTAAATATGCTAGTCATATTCTTCATGGTGATCCCATTTTGTTTCAATTCTTAGCTTTTATGTGTGCATCATTGAAATCATCATGCCTAGCTAAAAAGGCATTAAAGAAAAGCGCTTGTGGGGATGCTACCCAACATTTACCCCTACTATTTTTGTGTGTTCACATGATTGAGATACTGTAGTAATCATGTTTTATAGCTTTTGTTTAATAAAGTGCCAAGTAAGACCTTTGGGATGATCTACGGTGATAGTCGATTTGATCTTGCTGAAAAACAGAAACTTTTGTGCCCAGGAGATTAGTTTTAATTTTTAACAGAAGCACGATAAAATATTGATTCTTTTTGCAGAGGATTAATAAAAAAATTTCCTAGGACTTCCTAACTTCTCAGGATTTTTGGAGTTACAGAAGTATTCTGGAGTTACAGATTACTACAGACTGTCCTGTTTTTGACAGATTCTTATTTTTGATGCATAGTTTGCTTGTTTTCTAGTTCCTGTGGCTTATATTGATTAATATAAATTGTATAAATGATAGGTCATAGTAGGTATCATGTGAGAAAATTATGAATATTGTCTTAACAGTACCTAAGTGGTAATTTGCTTTCTTATACTAACGGAGCTTATGAGTTTTCTGCTAAGTTTTGTGTTGTCAAGTTTTCAAGTTTTGGGTAAAGATTCGATGGACTACAGAATAAGGAGTGGCAAGAGCCTAAGATTGGGGATTCCCAAGGCAACCCAAGGTAATATTCAAGGACAACCAAGAGCCTAAGCTTGGGGATGCCCCAGAAGGCATCCCCTCTTTCGTCTTCGTTCATCGGTAACCTTACTTGGAGCTATATTTTTATTCACCACATGATATGTGTTTTTCTTGGAGCGTCATTTTATTTTATTAGGATTTGCTTGCTGTCATTTATAGTAATGTTTTGCATCTTTTAGTTCAGTAAAAAGGTCAAGTATAGCCTTTACCATGCTTATTTTGCAACTCTATATGTTGCTGTTATGTTTTGAATATTTGTAAATAGTCAGAACATGATAAAATCTTAAACTTTTTACACAATGAGTAAAAATAAATTATATACAGTGTGGTAATTTTTCAGAATATTTGGAGTTAAAGAAGTATGATTCCGCTTGCATTCTTTACAGACTATCTTGTTTAGACAGATTGATGTTATGTTTGCATTGTTTGCATATGTTTTCTTGTTTAATGATTCTATTTGAGGATAGGACTATTAAATATGCAGAGGCATTTAGTATGCAATGTCAAATTATAATTTTAGTGATTTTCTACAGTAGAGAATGATAAGGTTTTGCGTTGATTTATACTAACTTATCTCACGAGTTCTTGTTGAGTTTTGTGTGCATGAAGTTTTTAAGATTCCAGGAAACTATGATACGAGAGGAATTAAGGAGACACAAAAGCTCAAGATTGGGGATGCCCAAGGCATCCCTAATTAATATTTCCAGAAGTCTCAAGCATCTAAGCTTGGGGATGCCCCGGTAGGCATCCCACCTTTCTTCATCAACAATTATTGGTTAGCCTCGGTTGAGCCTAAGTTTTTGCTTCTTCACATGATATGTGCTATCCTTGCAATATCATTTTATTTTGTTTTGCTTGATGTTTGAATAAAGTACTTAAGATCTGAAATTTTATTTATGAGGAGTCTTCACATAGTTACATAATTATTTGACTACTCATGGATCTTCGCTTATATCTTTTGGAGTAGTCTGTCGTTTGCTCTAGTGCTTCACTTATATCTTTTTAGAGCACGAAGGTGGTTTTATTTTGAAGAAATTGATGAAATCCCATGCTTCACTTATATTATTTTGTGATTATTAAACAGCATGGTAATTTTCTTAGGTTATGAATTTAGTCCTAATATGATAGGCATCCAAGAGGGATATAATAAAAACTTTCATATAAAGTGCATTGAATACTATGAGAAGTCTGATTCCTTATGATTGTTTTGAGATATGAATATGGTGATATTAGAGTCATGCTAGTGAGTAGTTGTGAATTTGAGAAATACTTGTGTTAAGGTTTGTGAGTGCCGTAGCATGCACGTATGGTGAACCGTTATGTAACAAAGTTGGAGCATGAGATTTTTTTGATGTCTTCCTTATGAGTGGCGCTCTGGGACGAGCGATGGTCTTTTCTACCAATCTATCCCTGTAACATCCCAAAATTCTAAATTTTGGAATGTTATAAACAAATAGATAGATTGATTGATTGTTTGATTGATTGTCTGAAAGTGAGTGAATTCGAAGCTTTTTGAAAGTTAAATGAGAGGGAATAAAAGGACTTTCCCAAACTTTCATATTTGCTTTCTGATCTCCATGAATTCAAATTCTTTTCAACACAAAACCCTAGAGCGAAGATGATATGACTTCTTCCATTTAATTAAATGAAAAGGGTTGTTGAAAATATTTGAAATTCATTTGGAAATATTCCAATTCTGAAACTTTATGCGACTCAATGATTTCCACGAGAGAAGATAAAATGACTTCTTCAAATTATATGAAATATGAGTTGGGAGTTTCAAAGAATTAAATTCAAAGCTCTTTTGAATTTATTTTCAATTTGGAATGTTACATATGAGATCATCATGCATATCTTATTTTCTTGCTTTTTGGTCGATCCTAGAAATTTCACGCAACTCAAGGACCCTCGGAGAGAGTTGGAGATTTCGTTATTTTCATATTTGAGAGTTTTCTCGAATTTTGAAAATAGGATCATTTGATTTATTTATTTTATCTTCAATAATTTTTCCGTTATCAAAAAAATATAAGAGAGGGAATAATATGACTTTCCCAAAATATAGGAAAAGTGAAGATTTAATAAATAGATCAAACTTTGTTTTCCGGTGTTTATTCGCATTTTATTTGGATAGGGAAAAATGCGCGTTTTCAAAATTTGCTTTTTAGGCCCGGAGTAAAGTTCATTTTGTTCGACTCATTTTTAGGAGTCGAGGAAAATTTACTTTATTAATTTTGGAGTTCGGTAAATTTTGTTTTTCTGTGTTTTCCCAAACGCGAAACCATTTAAAAAAAAACCCTCAGCGCCTTGGGCCAAAGGCCCAAGCCGCCGGCCGGCCAGCCAAGGCCAAGGCCATCGCCGCACCGCGTGCGTGCCCAGGCTCCAGGAGCCGCCGCCTTTGCCTTTTGGAAGTCCTAGTAGGACTTTTGTCCTACTTCCGTTTATTCCGTTTCTTTTTCTAGATCTTTCCTAATCCTATTCTTATTTCTTGTCCCCTACCCCAAGTCTCCTCACCCCTCCCCAATATAAATACCCAAGCACCCCCCTCTAAATCATCAAACCCAAAGCCTAGAGCTCCACCCCGCGCCACGCCGCCTCGCCCGCCGCCTCACCCGCGCCGCCGCCCTTGTGCGTCACCGCCGCCGCCCTGCGTCACCGCCACCGCCCCACCTTGCCGCGCCGCCGCCGCCCTGCGTCACCGCCACCGCCGCACCTTACCGCGCCGCCGCCGCCCTGCGTCAACGCCGCCGTCGCCGCCGTTCGCCGGAGGTACCGCGCCGCGTCTCTTCTTTCCCTCGGTTCGGTTTTTCTTATAAACCGTTCCGATTCTTTTCTTCTCTACCGATTCGTTTTCTTTCCGATTTTTCGCTAAACCGTTCCGGTGTTCTAGATCGGTTTTTTGTTTCGATCTCTTTTCCGAAAACCCTAGATTGGTTTTCGTTCTTCTTTCGGACCGTTCGTCTCAACGAACGTGATCACCGATTATTTCCCGGTTAACGACGCCTGTTCGTATAACCGTTCTTCTTTTTCTTCTCGTCGGATTTATTCCGCGATCGCGATCTCAGATCCGATCTTCGTCCTAGTTTATCTTCTCGCCCGTTTATCGGAATCAGGTGATTCAAGCGCCTGGAGTTTCGTTTCGAAACCGCCATTCCGTCTAATCAACTTAAACAAGTTTTTGCCCCGGTAAAATTTGACCTAGATTCAACTTGCTAGAACCGAGTTGTTTTCTTCCGCCGTTTGTTTTCCGTCGTTTGTTCGGTTCGTTCTTTCTTTGCAACCGGAGTTCTTAAGTTGAACTACCTAGTTCGATCTCTTGTTCTAGTTTTACCTGTGCATTAGATGAGTACTTATTGTGTGGTTACTATTGTTTGCTTACGATAGATTGACCGGAGTGTGACGAGTAGATCTATCACGAGTTTTGAGTGCGAATCATCTTCATCAACATTGCAGGCAAGTTCACACTTTGATCATACCTTTTCTACAACCCAGTTTTATTGCATTAGATCAATCCTCACACATTGCATGATTAGAATCTAATTAAATTGTGGGATGGGAAGTAGATGAGGTAGTACCTATTACCTGTATTATTATGAAACCTTTGGGAGTTACTCTACGTTTGCTTATATTGCCATGCTATGCTAGTAGACGTGGATTGGGTGAGTGATATCCATGACAGATGTGAGATTGATAATTTTAATGGTTTATCTAAGGTGGCAACTTAAACACACATCTGGGTGGATTGAGGCACCTGATGTCTATCAGGACTTGCCTGTTTTTTTTCGGACCGCCACCCAGGCTCAAAGGGATCATAAGATCTTTCATGCTAGAAACTTCCGTGTGCAGCCACATGCCACTATGGGCTCTGGCATAGTTGACTAAGTTGTGCGAACTCTTACGGGGTGGACTAGCAGATGTAGGGGATGTAGGTGTACCGGTCTACCCCACATGTAAGGTGCTAGTGCTTCTGAAAGACTATGTCTCGGTCATCCGTTTCTCAAACACCATGTAGTGCGAGAAAACAAACGGAGGCGATCGAGTCATGTGGGGAAAAGTGCGCAACCTCTGCAGAGTAACAAACTAATCATGATTAGCCATGTCCCCGGTTATGGACAACTTGAGTATCTAGTACTTGAATATCATTGTGAATCTCATCATGTTACTTCTAATTAATGTTGTTGGGTTTTAATTACTTTTAATTGGGATTGAGAATGCTGTCAACCATTCTCGATGTTTCACAACCACCATGATAGCTAAATAAATTCATTCCTTTGCAGTAGGAAAAAATTGGCTTTACGCAAAAACCTTATAACCATAGAGCTTTTCCACCAGCCAAATATGCATATAGTGATAGCCATTGTTCATCATTCTCTATGGTGTGAATTTGCCAGTACATTCAATGTACTGACCCGTTTCGGGCTGCAACGTCTTATGTTGCAGGTTTCTTACGACGAGTAAGTGATACGTTAGGGTTACGAATTCTACACTCAACTTTGCCGTTGGTGTTGATGGGAAACCACAACCTTGGTGCTTCCGCTATATTGGATTGAGGTAATAGTATTTACGTTACTTTATACATGTGATTTACCTCTGTTATAAATCCTTCGAGTACTGTGTGTGTCAGCATACTGATCCAGGGATGACACATAAGCACAGAGACTTGATCCATTCGGGTCGGGTCGCTACAAGATGGTATCAGAGCACATGTTGACTGTAGGACGTGACCCTAGAAATTGGCAAGCCCATAGCAAAGATTTTTCTCTACAATTTTCCCTTTCAAAAAGATCTTTTACCTCTCTTCTCTTCCGAGCTTATTCAAAAATTCCCTTTAGTGAGACCATACCCCTTTCCCCTTTTGACCATTCGAAGATTCGACGGATGAGACCACTCCCAGAAGTACAAGATATCGGACAACTGAGACCACTATGGAATGAAGGAGATTTTACCATACATTATGATAATGGAAACTACAACGGTTGAAGACTCCGAAGACTAGGAGAATCTGAAGGCTCTGAAGAATCCCTAGATTTGTATGGCCTAGGAAGGCTACCCTTATGGAACTTGGCAGACTATGGAAGCTGTCAATACCCGAGATCAAGGTGTATGGGAGAAAGACCAAAACAAGGAGCATAAGAACTCAAAGTTCTGTTAAGAAAAACCCTAATGCAGAAGATATCAACTATGGAATGACAAGAGAAGAAACATGGTTATCCGTGATGTCATCGCCCGCTGATGCTACTGTCACCGTGCTGAGTTAAGGATGCATTTCTTCAGAATGGATTTGATGGAAGAAGGCTAATGGAGCACCTAATAGTAAGATGAAGTTTTAACCTTAGCCGGTGTAACACCAGGGTCTGGAGTAGTACATCAGGAAGTTTAAGGTGGAGCTCCAGGAAGTCGTATTAGACAAGGAAGCATTTCGTGAAGAACTTAAGACCAGAAGTTGAAAGCAGCCAAGCTAGAGAAGTAAAACCTTGAGATACCGGAGATTTGTCAGGAACTGGAGGACAATATGACCATGGCTCATACCAAGAATGTTGAAACCCAGAAGTTTGAAATGCAACTCCAGAATATTCAAGGATGTCATGAGAGACTTCGCATCAACAGAGTTGATCTGGCGGAAGGACTTGAGAAAGATCAAGCACGACCGGAAGAAGCCATTGGAGGCATGAACAAGGCTTGAAGAGTTTGGAGACGTTGAAGATTTATTGACCTTTAGAAGACCAAACCCCTGTTATATACCTACGTTAGATGCGACGATTGTGAGATGTCACTTGTTTGATGTTTTTCGACAGCCACAACAAAAATCTGTCTTTTCAAAACTGTTGCTTGCAGTTTGTGTATCCCTCTCTATATCTCTTATCTCACCCTAAACCCACATGGACCCAATAGAGGATGAACGGAGATGAGCTTGTATTTTCTGGACCGATGAGTCAATTGGAGACAGACCGATGGATTCAGAACATGGAGGATCATATGGAGAACAACCCTATAGTCGGAAAGGATATGGCCCAGTATGCCCTTCAATGCTTTGAAAGAGGTGCTGCTACTTGGTGGAGGATGTACCAAACCATCAATGGATGGCAAGGAGTAACCACTTGGAAAAAAAAATTTAAGTTGACTTTGCTAAAGTCACAGTTTGTGTCCCAGAAGTTGAAGCCTTATGGAAAGGATATAAGGAAACCTTGTGCATGCAAGACTTGTGGAGAAATCGGACAGACCCATAAAGAACACGAGGATGAATGCCCTAATTGTGAAGGAAGTCACCCAGCTGAAGAATGCCCAACTAGGCAGATCACTTGTTTCTTGTGTGAAGGGACTACCCACTACCCTGCACAGTGCCACATTTACCCCTTGGTACAAAGAACCATCCAGCAGAAGGAAGAAGCAATGAAAGGAGCGGAGCACTAACGGAAAATTTAGAAGAACCTGCGATGAAGGAAGAGGTGGAGTACACACCGAAAGAGGAACCAATTAAACCCTGCACCAAGTCTTGCTATTCATGTGGAGAAGAAGGACACGTATCTCAAAATTGTATGAAGGGGGATCTAGTAGAATTCCCGATAGAGGAAGTAGAATATGACCCACAGGAAATAGAAGCCATGATTGGAATGGAAAGGTCCAGGAAGAGAAACCGATTGGAGCCCAGGAGGAACCTGAGTCATATCATCTGTTACAAATGCAAGGAGTCAGGGCACTACCTCAGCAATTGCCCACAAATGGAGCCAAGGACCCAAATAGGCTATATAATCACAAGGAAACCTCGAAACTTGCCCGAAGTAATATGTTTCCGTTGTAATGGAGCAGGGCACTTTGCCAGAGGTTGTCCGAAGGAGAAGGAAACTTGTGCTAGGTAGTTGAGTTTGCAACAAAAGTAATGGAGTAGTAGAAGTGAGAACATTTTCTTGAGGTGTTTTGAGGCATGTAATGGAAAAACAGGAGATTGTAATAATTTGAGAATCAATAAAGTTAGCAGTGTTGGTACTGATTTCGATTTTATGAGTTATTACTCTATGAAGAAGGATTTTGACCATTTTGATGATAAGAGAAATATGGTCTATGGAAGATTTGTGCATTTTAAGGGTGGTAGTACCCTATAAGAACCCTTGACTCTTGGAAAAGATAAGGATACTCCACTTAGTGGATTTTGGACAAAAATGAATACGAGTCTTGTCTCGATATGTGTGATGCCCCAAGAGTATGTGGGATGAAGTTGGAGACCGACAGTTGTTTGGACCAAAGGTGATCAACGGAGTCAGAAGAGAATGTTAAGTTGATTCGAGATAGACTGAAGGTAGCTCAGTCCAGGCAGAAGAGTTATGTAGACTCAAAAACTCAAGGAGGTAGTCTATGAAATTGGAGACAGAGCATGTCTTCATGTGATCCCTCTGCGAGGAGTTAAACAAATTGGAGTTAAGGGAAAATTAGCCCCGAGATTTGTAGGACCATACCGAGTTTTGGAGCGTATGAGAGAAGTGGCCTACAAGTTTGAGTTACCCGAAGGACTGTCAGGAGTTCAAGATGTGTTTCACGTTTCCCAGTTGAAGAAGTGCCATGCAGAGATGGCCAATATTCCCGTGTAAGAACGCTTGACCACGGAAAGGATAATGATGTTCCATGAAGTGGAATATGGACTTCATAAGTATAAGTTTTTATCTCGGTATGAGGGATACCCCACGCGGATGAAGAGATGAGTTACCATTGGATATAAAGGAGGTATGATGTTGGAATATGGATCAATGGAAAACTCCATGATGAGTCAGAGTAATCATGTCCTAATATTGGTGCCAATAGAAGGAAGGAAGATGATACAATTGGATGGATTTAAGAATACTAGGAAGTTGGAAGTTGGAATAATGAACAGTTGCCCGATGATAAGTTCAAGGACTACAAGTGATGAGATGGGCCATAACCCACAGGCCCAGGACCTGCCAACAAGCAAGCACATTCTTGCTGAAGGAAGGACCCATACCTTTGTCGATAGACGATTCCATAGGAGTAACGCAAAACCTGAGAGTTGTGAAGGAACGATAGATGTTTGTCTGGCTTGCAGAATCAATGGATTATCCGAACTTAGTTCGTCGACAAGAGAAATTTTGCAATGCTTGTGAGGATGACTGAGTGTTAGTATGCGAGATTCGCTAAACTATATACATGGTAATGATTTGGGTGCGGGATGGATTGATCACCATACCGACTTACTCTTATTATTCACCTTGCTATATGGGATGGTAAATCTGAGTGACTTGCCTATAGTAGAGAGACGACGATATTAAACCTTGTTAAACCTTAGAATGGTATAAGAATTTTCCCTTGTACACGGCAGCTTTTTGCCAATCGTAGGTTATACGGTGAGGATCACCCAGACCCATTTCCTGCAGGAGAAACCCTAAATGATTGACCACCATGAGATATCGATAGTTGTTTAGTCTTGGCACCAGACCGTCAGCTAAGAAGACCCAATCTCGGAAGAACCTTACCAAGATGAAAGGATAGAAGAATTGTGGTAAAGGTTATGCCACTACCATAAGAGCTCAGATAAGGAATTATCCTGAAGATCTAAGAAGACCGACACTGTCAAGAATAAGGATGGAGTATATGAGTATTGATGGAACAGTAACCATGCTCCTAAGGGTGGTAGCGCCCCAGACCCCGTGTGATGATCGATGGATTTTGAGGAGACCCCCAAACCCTAACCTATTTCTTTCTAGCCTCTCCGAATCTCGAGGACGAGATTCATTTTAAGGGTGGTAGGTTTGTAACATCCCAAAATTCTAAATTTTGGAATGTTATAAACAAATAGATAGATTGATTGATTGTTTGATTGATTGTCTGAAAGTGAGTGAATTCGAAGCTTTTTGAAAGTTAAATGAGAGGGAATAAAAGGACTTTCCCAAACTTTCATATTTGCTTTCTGATCTTCATGAATTCAAATTCTTTTCAACACAAAACCCTAGAGCGAAGATGATATGACTTCTTCCATTTAATTAAATGAAAAGGGTTGTTGAAAATATTTGAAATTCATTTGGAAATATTCCAATTCTGAAACTTTATGCGACTCAATGATTTCCACGAGAGAAGATAAAATGACTTCTTCAAATTATATGAAATATGAGTTGGGAGTTTCAAAGAATTAAATTCAAAGCTCTTTTGAATTTATTTTCAATTTGGAATGTTACATATGAGATCATCATGCATATCTTATTTTCTTGCTTTTTGGTCGATCCTAGAAATTTCACGCAACTCAAGGACCCTCGGAGAGAGTTGGAGATTTCGTTATTTTCATATTTGAGAGTTTTCTCGAATTTTGAAAATAGGATCATTTGATTTATTTATTTTATCTTCAATAATTTTTCCGTTATCAAAAAAATATAAGAGAGGGAATAATATGACTTTCCCAAAATATAGGAAAAGTGAAGATTTAATAAATAGATCAAACTTTGTTTTCCAGTGTTTATTCACATTTTATTTGGATAGAGAAAAATGCGCGTTTTCAAAATTTGCTTTTTAGGCCCGGAGTAAAGTTCATTTTGTTCGACTCATTTTTAGGAGTCGAGGAAAATTTACTTTATTAATTTTGGAGTTCGGTCAATTTTGTTTTTCTGTGTTTTCCCAAACGCGAAACCATTTAAAAAAAAACCCTCAGCGCCTTGGGCCAAAGGCCCAAGCCGCCGGCCGGCCAGCCAAGGCCAAGGCCATCGCCGCACCGCGTGCGTGCCCAGGCTCCAGGAGCCGCCGCCTTTGCCTTTTGAAAGTCCTAGTAGGACTTTTGTCCTACTTCCGTTTATTCCGTTTCTTTTTCTAGATCTTTCCTAATCCTATTCTTATTTCTTGTCCCCTACCCCAAGTCTCCTCACCCTTCCCCAATATAAATACCCAAGCACCCCCCTCTAAATCATCAAACCCAAAGCCTAGAGCTCCACCCCGCGCCCCACGCCCACGCCGCGCCACCGCACCACCCAAGCCGCGCCTCACCCCGCGCCTCTCACCCGCGCCGCGCCCTGCGTCACCCGCCGCCGCGCCCCTCAACCGCGCCACGCCGCCTCGCCCGCCGCCTCACCCGCGCCACCGCCCTTGTGCGTCACCGCCGCCGCCCTGCGTCACCGCCACCGCCCCACCTTGCCGCGCCGCCGCCGCCCTGCGTCACCCGCCGCCGCGCCCCTCAACCGCGCCACGCCGCCTCGCCCGCCGCCTCACCCGCGCCGCCGCCCTTGTGCGTCACCGCCGCCGCCCTGCGTCACCGCCACCGCCCCACCTTGCCGCGCCGCCACCGCCCTGCGTCACCCGCCGTCGCGCCCCTCAACCGCGCCACGCCGCCTCGCCCGCCGCCTCACCCGCGCCGCCGCCCTTGTGCGTCACCGCCGCCACCCTGCGTCACCGCCACCGCCCCACCTTGCCGCGCCGCCGCCGCCCTGCGTCACCGCCACCGCCGCACCTTACCGCGCCGCCGCCGCCCTGCGTCAACGCCGCCGTCGCCGCCGTTCGCCGGAGGTACCGCGCCGCGTCTCTTCTTTCCCTCGGTTCGGTTTTTCTTATAAACCGTTCCGATTCTTTTCTTCTCTACCGATTCGTTTTCTTTCCGATTTTTCGCTAAACCGTTCCGGTGTTCTAGATCGGTTTTTCGTTTCGATCTCTTTTCCGAAAACCCTAGATTGGTTTTCGTTCTTCTTTCGGACCGTTCGTCTCAACGAACGTGATCACCGATTATTTCCCGGTTAACGACGCCTGTTCGTATAACCGTTCTTCTTTTTCTTCTCGTCGGATTTATTCCGCGATCGCGATCTCAGATCCGATCTTCGTTCTAATTTATCTTCTCGCCCGTTTATCGGAATCAGGTGATTCAAGCGCCTGGAGTTTCGTTTTGAAACCGCCGTTCCGTCTAATCAACTTAAACAAGTTTTTGCCCCGGTAAAATTTGACCTAGATTCAACTTGCTAGAACCGAGTTGTTTTCTTCCGCCGTTTGTTTTCCGTCGTTTGTTCGGTTCGTTCTTTCTTTGCAACCGGAGTTCTTAAGTTGAACTACCTGGTTCGATCTCTTGTTCGAGTTTTACCTGTGCATTAGATGAGTACTTATTGTGTGGTTACTATTGTTTGCTTACGATAGATTGACCGGAGTGTGACGAGTAGATCTATCACGAGTTTTGAGTGCGAATCATCTTCATCAACATTGCAGGCAAGTTCACACTTTGATCATACCTTTTCTACAACCCAGTTTTATTGCATTAGATCAATCCTCACACATTGCATGATTAGAATCTAATTAAATTGTGGGATGGGAAGTAGATGAGGTAGTACCTATTACCTGTATTATTATGAAACCTTTGGGAGTTACTCTACGTTTGCTTATATTGCCATGCTATGCTAGTAGACGTGGATTGGGTGAGTGATATCCATGACAGATGTGAGATTGATAATTTTAATGGTTTATCTAAGGTGGCAACTTAAACACACATCTGGGTGGATTGAGGCACCTGATGTCTATCAGGACTTGCCTGTTTTTTTCGGACCGCGACCCAGGCTCAAAGGGATCATAAGATCTTTCATGCTAGAAACTTCCGTGTGCAGCCACATGCCACTATGGGCTCTGGCATAGTTGACTAAGTTGTGCGAACTCTTACGGGATGGACTAGCAGATGTAGGGGATGTAGGTGTACCGGTCTACCCCACATGTAAGGTGCTAGTGCTTCTGAAAGACTATGTCTCGGTCATCCGTTTCTCAAACACCATGTAGTGCGAGAAAACAAACGAAGGCGATCGAGTCATGTGGGGAAAAGTACGCAACCTCTGCAGAGTAACAAACTAATCATGATTAGCCGTGTCCCCGGTTATGGACAACTTGAGTATCTAGTACTTGAATATCATTGTGAATCTCATCATGTTACTTCTAATTAATGTTGTTGGGTTTTAATTACTTTTAATTGGGATTGAGAATGCTGTCAACCATTCTCGATGTTTCACAACCACCATGATAGCTAAATAAATTCATTCCTTTGCAGTAGGGAAAAATTGGCTTTACGCAAAAACCTTATAACCATAGAGCTTTTCCACCAGCCAAATATGCATATAGTGATAGCCATTGTTCATCATTCTCTATGGTGTGAATTTGCCAGTACATTCAATGTACTGACCCGTTTCGGGCTGCAACGTCTTATGTTGCAGGTTTCTTACGACGAGTAAGTGATACGTTAGGGTTACGAATTCTACACTCAACTTTGCCGTTGGTGTTGATGGGAAACCACAACCTTGTTGCTTCCGCTATATTGGATTGAGGTAATAGTATTTACGTTACTTTATACATGTGATTTACCTCTGTTATAAATCCTTCGAGTACTGTGTGTGTCAGCATACTGATCCAGGGATGACACATAAGCACAGAGACTTGATCCATTCGGGTCGGGTCGCTACAATCCCCCTAGGAGCATGCGTGTAGTACTTCGTTTCGATAACTAATAGATTTTTGCAATAAGTATGTGAGTCCTTTATGACTAATGTTGAGTCCATGGATTATACGCACTCTCACCCTTCCACCATTGCTAGCCTCTCTAGTACCGTGCAAATTTTACCGGTACCATAAACCCACCAAACAACCACCATACCTACCTATTATGGCATTTCCATAGCCATTCCGAGATATATTGCCATGCAACTTTCCACCATTTCGTTTATTATGACACGCTTCATCATTGTCATATTGCTTTGCATGATCATGTAGTTGACATTGTATTTGTGGCAAAGCCACCGATCATAATTCTTTCATACATGTCACTCTTGAGTCATTGCACATCCCGGTACACCGCCGGAGGCATTCATATAGAGTCATATTTTGTTCTAAGTATCGAGTTGTAATTCTTGAGTTCTAAGTAAATAAAAGTGTGATGATCTTCATTATTAGAGCAATTGTCCCATGTGAGGAAATAAAAAAAGAGAAGGCCCAAAAAAACAAAACAAAAAATGAGAGAAGGGCCAATGCTACTATCCTTTTACCACACTTGTACTTCAAAGTAGCACCATGATCTTCATCATAGAGAGTCTCCTATGTTGTCACTTTCATATACTAGTGGAATTTTTCATTATAGAACTTGGCTTGTATATTCCAACAATGGGCTTCCTCAAATGCCCTAGGTCTTCATGAGCAAGCAAGTTGGATGCACACCCACTTAGTTTTCTTGTTGAGCTTTCATACATTTATAGCTCTAGTGCATCTGTTGCATGGAAATCCCTACTCACTCACATTGATATCTATTGATGGGCATCTCCATAGCCCATTAATACGCCTAGTTAATGTGAGACCATCTTCCTCCTTTTTGTCTTCTCCACAACCACCATTCTATTCCACCTATAGTGCTATGTCCATGGCTCATGCTCATGTATTGCATGAAAGTTGAAAAAGTTTGAGAATACTAAAGTATGAAACAATTGCTTGGCTTGTTATCGGGGTTGTGCATGATCTGAATATTTTGTGTGACGAACATGGAGCATAGCCAAACTATATGATTTTGTACGGATGGACTTTCTTTGGTCATGTTATTTTGAGAAGACATGATTACTTTGTTAGTATGCTTGAAGTATTATTATTTTTTATGTCAATATTAAACTTTTGTCTTGAATCTTATGGATCTGAATATTCTTACCACACTAGAGAAGATTACATTGATAAATATGTTTGGTTGCATTCCACATCAAAAAATCTGTTTTTATCATTTACCTACTCGAGGACGAGCAGGAATTAAGCTTGGGGATGCTTGATACGTCTCCAACATATCTATAATTTTTTATTGGTCCATGCTATTATATTATCCATCTAGGATGTTTTATATGCATTTATATGTTATTTTATATGATTTTTGGGACTAACCTATTAACCTAGAGCCCAGTGCCAGTTTCTATTTTTTTTCCTTGTTTTTGAGTTTTATAGAAAAGGAATGCCAAACGGAGTCCAATTGACATGCCAATTTTTGATGATTTTTTATGGACCAAAAGAAGCTCCAGGAGTAAAAGAGTTGGGCCAGAAGAGTCCCGAGCCATCCACGAGGGTGGAGGGCGCGCCCTACCCCCTGGGCGCATCCCCCTATCTCGTGGACGACTCGGAGACCCCCTCTGACGTGAGACCGACGCCAAAAATTCCTATAAATATAGAAACCCCCGAAAAGAAACCTAGATCGGGCGTTCAACCGCTGCAAGCCTCTGTGGCCACCAAACACCAATCAGGACCCTATTCCAGCACCCTGCCGGAGGGGGGATCCATCACCGGTGGCCATCTTCATCATCCCGGCGCTCTCCATGACGAGGAGGGAGTAGTTCACCCTCGGGGCTGAGGGTATGTACCAGTAGCTATGTGTTTGATCTCTCTCTCTCTCTCTCTCTCGTGTTCTTGATGTGGCACGATCTTGATGTACCACAAGCTTTGCTATTATAGTTGGATCTTATGATGTTTGTCCCCCTCTATCTCTTGTAATGGATTGAGTTTTCCCTTTGAAGTTATCTTATCGGATTGAGTCTTTAAGGATTTGAGAACACTTGATGTATGTCTTGCATGTGCTTATCTATGGTGACAATGGGATATTCGCGTGATCTACTTGATGTATGTTTTGGTGATCAACTTGTGGGTTCAGTGACCTTGTGAACTTATGCACAGGGGTTGGCACACGTTTTCATCTTGACTCTCAAGTGGAAACTTTAGGGCACTCTTTGAAGTTCTTTATGTTGGTTGAATAGATGAATCTGAGATTGCGTGATGCATATCATATAATCATACCCGCGGATACTTGAGGTGACATTAGAGTATCTAGGTGAAATTAGGGTTTTGGTTGATTTGTGTCTTAAGGTGTTATTTTACTACGAACTCTAGGCTGTTTGTTATATGATCTAATTATGTTATTATTGTTGAGAGAACTTGCACTAGTGAAAGTATGAACCCTAGGCCTTTTTTCAACGCATTGCAATACCGTTTTCGCTCACTTTTGTCATTAGTTACCTTGATGTTTTTATACTTTCAAATTGCAAAAACCCTATATCTATGATCCATATTGCACTTGTGTCACCATCTCTTCGCCGAACTAGTGCACCTATACAATTCACCATTGTATTGGGTGTGTTGGGGACACAAGAGACTCTTTGTTATTTGGTTGCGGGGTTGTTTGAGAGATACCATCTTCATCCTACGCCTCCCATGGATTGATAAACCTTAGGTAATCCACTTGAGGGAAATTTGCTATTGTCCTACAAACCTCTGCACTTGTAGGCCCGACAACGTCTACAAGAAGAAGGTTGTGTGGTAGACATCAGTTATATAGCTACAAAATGGAGGAGAATAGTTCTGTCAGTGAACACATACTCGGAATGTCTGGGTACCATAACCACTTGACTCAGCTGGGAGTTAATCTTCCTGAAGATAGTGTCATTGATAGAGTTCTTCAATCACTGCCACCAAGCTATAAAGGCTTCGTGATGAACTATAATATGGAAGGGATGAACAAGACGATTCCCGAGCTCTTTGCAATGCTCAAGGCTGCGGAGGTAGAAATCAAGAAGGAGCATCAAGTGTTGACGGTTAACAAGATCACTAGTTTTTAGAAAAAGGGAAAAGGGAAGAAGGGGAACTTCAAGAAGAATAGCAACCAAGTTGCTGCTCCCGGGAAGAAGCCCAAGTTTGGACCTAAGCCTGAAACTAAGTTCTTCTACTGCAAAGGGACTGGTCACTGGAAGCGGGACTGCCCTAAGTATTTGGCGGATAATAAGGATGGCAAAGTGAAAGGTATATTTGATATACATGTTATTGATGTGTACCTTACTAATGCTCGTAGTAGCGCTTGGGTATTTGATACTGGTTCTGTTGCTCATATTTGCAACTCGAAATAGGGGCTACGGATTAAACGAAGATTGGCTAAGGATGAGGTGACGATGCGCGTCGGAAATGGTTCCAAGGTCGATGTGATCACCATCGGCACGCTACCTTTACATCTACCATCGGGATTAGTTTTAGACCTGAATAATTTTCATTCGGTGCCAGCGTTGAGCATTTACATTATATATGGATCTTGTTTGATGCGAGACGGTTATTCATTTAAATTAGTGAAGTTGTTCTATTTATATGAGTAATATCTTTTATGGTCATGCACCCTTGATGAGTCGTCTATTTTTGTTGAATCTGGACCATAGTGATACACATATTCATAATATTGATGACAAAAGATGCAAAGTTAATAATGATAGTGCAACTTATTTGTGGCACTGCCGTTTAGTTCATATTGGTGCAAAGCGCATGAAGAAACTCAATGCAGATGGGCTTTTGGAATCACTTGATTATGAATGCTTGTGAAGCATGCCTCATGGGCAAGATGACTAAAGCTCCGTTCTCCGAAACAATGGAGCGAGCCACTGACTTATTGGAAATAATACAAACTGATGTATGTAGTCCGATGAGTGTTGAGGCTCGCGGCGGTATCATTATTTTCTAACCTTCACAGATGATTTGAGCAGATATGGGTATATCTACTTAATGAAACATAAGTCTGAACCATTTGAAAAGTTCAAAGAATTTCAGAGTGAAGTGGAAAATCATCGTAACAAGAAAATAAAGTTTCTATGATCTGATCACGGAGGCGAATATTTGAGTTATGAGTTTGGTCTTCATTTGAAATAATGTGGAATAGTTTTGCAACTCACGCCACCTGGAACACCACAGCGTAATGGTGTGTCCGAATGTTGTAACCGTACTTTATTAGATATATGGTGCGATCTATGATGTCTCTTACGAAGTTACCACTAACATTTTGAGGTTATGCATTAGAGACAGCTGCATTCACGTTAAATAGGGCACCATCCAAATCCGTAGAGATGACACCGTATGAACTGTGGTTTAGCAAGAAACCTAGGCTGTCATTTCTTAAAGTTTGGGGTTGCGATGCTTATGTGAAAATGCTTTAGCCTGATAAGCTCGAACCAAATCGGAGAAGTGCGTCTTCATAGGATACCCAAAAGAAACTATTGGGTACACCTTCTATCACAGATCCGATGGCAAGATATTTGTTGCTAAGAATGGATCCTTTCTAGAGAAGGAGTTTCTCTCGAAAGAAGTGAGTGGGAGGAAAGTAGCAATTGATGAGGTAGTTGTACCTTCTCTCGAATTGGAAAGTAGTTCATTGCAGAAATCATTTCCAATGATGCCAACACCAATTAGTGAGGAAGTTAATGATGATGATCATGAAACTTCAGATCAAGTTACTACCGAACCACGTAGGTCAACCAGAGTACGTTCCGCACTAGAGTGGTACGGTAATCCTGTTCTGGAAGTCATGTTACTAGACCATGACGAACCTACAAACTATGAGGAAGCGATGATGAGCCCAGATTCCACAAAATGGCTCGATGCCATGAAATCTGAGATGGGATCCATGTATGAGAACAAATATGGACTTTGGTTGACTTGCCTGATGATCGACAAGCCATAGAGAATAAATGGATCTTCAAGAAGAAGACTGACGCTGATGGTAATGTTACTGTCTACAAAGCTCGACTTGTTGTGAAAGGTTTTCGACAAGTTCAAGGAGTTGACTACGATGAGACCTCATAACCCACAAGTATAGGGGATCGCAACAATTTTCGAGGGTAGAGTATTCAATGCAAATTTATATATTCGACACAAGGGGAGCCAAAGAATATTTGAAGGTATTAGCAGCTAAGTTGTCAATTCAACCACACCTGGAGATTAATTATCTGCAGCAAAGTGATCAGTAGCAAAGTAGTTTGATAGTTTTGCTAGTAGTGACAGCAGCAATAGTAATAGTAACAGTGATAGCAGTAATTTTGTAGCAAGTGTAAAAGTGATGATAACAGTACTAACTTAGCAGAAACAATATGGAAAAGTTTGTAGGCATTGGATCGGTGACTTGTTGGATGATATTCACCATGTGACAGTTATAACCTAGGGCGATATGACACTAGCTCCAGTTCATCGATATAATGTATGCATGTATTCCGTAAATAGTCATGCATGCTTTATTAAAAGAACTTGCATGACATCTTTTGTCCTAGCCTCCCGTGGCAGCGGGGTCCATATTGGATACTAAGGGATATTAAGGCCTCCTTTTAATAGAGAACCGGAACAAAGCATTAACACAAAGTGAATACATGAACTCCTCAAACTACGGTCGTCACTGAGAGTGGGCCCGATTGTTGTCACTCCGGGGTTGTCAGATCATAACACATAGTTGGTGACTATAACTTGCAAGTTTGGATCTAGAACATGGATATAATGGTGATAACATAAACGGTTCAGATATGAAATCATGGCACCCGGGCCCAAAGTGACAAGCATTAAGCATGGCAAAGTCATATCAACATCAATCTAAGAACATAGTGGATACTAGGGATCAGGCCCTAACAAAACTAACTTGATTACATGATGAATCTCATCCAACTCCTCACCGACCAGCGAGTCTACGAAGGAATTACTCACTCCCGGTGGGGAGCATCATGGAATTGGCGATGGAGAATGGTTGGTGATGACGAAGAACGAAGATTCCCCTCTCCGGAGCCCCAAACGGACTCTAGATCAGCCCTCCCGAGGAAGAACATGGCTTGGCGCGGCTCCGTCTCGTGGATCGTGATAATTCTTTCTCCTTGATTTTTTCTCCAAAAATAGGAATTTATAGTGTCATGGTTGAGGTCTACGGGGCCACCAGGTGGGTACAACCCACCTGGGCGTGCCAGGAGAGGGGGGCGCGCTCTGGTGGGTTGTGCCCACCTAGGTGCCCCTCTCCGGCAGGTCTTGGCTCCAGAAATTCGTATTATTGATATAAAAAATCCTTGCAAAGTTTCGTTCCATTCCGAGAACTTTTATTTCTGCACAAAAACAACACCATGGTAGTTATGCTGAAAACAGCGTCACTCCGGGGTTAGTTTCATTCAAATCAAGCAAATTAGAGTCCAAAACAAGAGGAAAAGCGTGAGAAAAAGTAGATATGTTGGAGACGTATCAACTCCCCCAAACTTAAACCTTTGCTTGTCCTCAAGCAATTCAGTTGATAAACTGAAAGTTTTTTCTTTTGTTTGAATAAATAAGCTTAAATAGCACCCAGGGTTTCAGCCAGCATTATAACTAACCATATCAACAATAACTCTTAAAGATTATAATGACTCATATCAATGACATAATTGTTGGGGAACGCAGTAATTTCAAAAAAAATCCTACGCACACGCAAGATCTATCATGGTGATGCAGATCAACGAGAAGGGAAGAGTGTTGTCCACGTACCCTCGTAGACCATAAGCGGAAGCGTTATTACAACGCGGTTGATGTAGTCGTACGTCTTCACGATGCGACTGATCCTAGTACCGAAAGTATGGAACCTCCGCAATCTGCTCACGTTCAGCTCGGTTACGTCCCACGAACTCTCGATCCAGCTGAGTGTCGAGGGAGAGCTTCGTCAGCATGATGGCGTGATGACGGTGATGATGATGCTACCGGAACAGGGCTTCGCCTAAGCAGCGCTACGATATGACCGAGGTGGATTATGGTGGAGCGGGCACCGCACATGGCTAAGGGATCAATGATCAACTTGTGTGTCTATGGGGTGCCCCCTGGCCATGTATATAAAGGATGGAGGGAGGAGGAGGCCGGCCTTCATAGGGCCCGCCTAAAGTGTGGAGTCCTACTAGGACTCCCTAGTCCTAGTAGGATTCCACCTCCCACATGGAATAGGAAAGAGGGAAGGGAGAAGGAGAAGGAAGGAACGGGGCGCCCCCTTTCCCTAGTCCAATTCAGACCAGTCCATGGGGAAGGGGCGCGGCCACCCTTGAGGCCTTTCTCTCCTTTCCCGTATGGCCCATTAAGGCCCAATACGGATTCCCGTAACTCTCTGGTACTCCAAAAAATACCCGAATCACTCGGAACCTTTTCGATGTCCGAATATAGCCTTCCAATATATCGATCTTTACATATCGACCATTTCGAGACTCCTCGTCATGTCCTCGATCTCATCCGAGACTCCGACAAACTTCAGTCATCAAATCACATAACTCATAATACAAATTATCACAGAACGTTAAGTGTGTGGACCCTACGGGTTCGAGAACTATGTAGACATGACCGAGACTCATCTCCGGTCAATAACCAATAGCGGTACCTGGATGCTCATATTGGTTCTTACATATTCTACGAAGATCTTTATTGGTAAAACCGCATAACAACATACGTTGTTCCCTTTGTCATCGGTATGTTACTTGCCCGAGATTCGATCATCGGTATCTCAATACCTAGTTCAATCTCATTATCGGCAATTCTCTTTACTCATTCTGTAATGCATCATCCCGCAACTAACTCATTAGTCACATTGCTTGCAAGTCTTATAGTGATGTGCATTACCGAGAGGGCCCAGAGATACCTCTCCGATACACGGAGTGAAAAATCCTAATCTTGATCTATGCCAACTCAACAAACACCATCGGAGACACCTGTAGAGCATCTTTATAATCACCCAGTTACCTTGTGATGTTTGATAGCACACAAGGTGTTCCTCCGGTATTCGGGAGTTGCATAATCTCATAGTCTGAGGAACATGTATAAGTCATGAAGAAAGCAGTAGCAATGAAACTGTAACGATCATCGTGCTAAGCTAACGGATGGGTCAAGTCAATCACATCATTCTCTAATGATGTGATCCCGCTTATAAAATGACAACTCTTTGTCCATGGCTAGGAAACTTAACCATCTTTGATTAACGAGCTAGTCAAGTAGAGGCATACTAGTGACACTATGTTTGTCTATGTATTCACACATGTACTAAGTTTCCGGTTAATACAATTCTAGCATGAATAATAAACATTTATTATGATATAAGGAAATATAATAACAACTTTATTATTGCCTCTAGGGAATATTTCCTCCAGTCTCCCACTTGCACTAGAGTCAATAATCTAGTTCACATCGTCATGTGATTTAACACCAATAGTTCACATCTTTATGTGATTAGTTCACATCTCCATGTGACTAACACCCAAAGGGTTTACTAGAGTCGATAATCTAGTTCACATCACTATGTGATTAACACCCAAAGAGTGATCATGTTTTGCTTGTGAGAGAAATTTAGTCAACGGGTCTACCACGTTCAGAGCCATATGTATTTTGCAAATTTTCTATGTCTACAATGCTTTGCACGGAGCTACTCTAGCTAATTTCTCCTACTTTCAATATGTATCTAGATCGAGACTTAGAGTCATCCAGATCGGTGTCAAAGCATGCATCGACGTAACTCTTTACGATGAACTCTTTGTCACCTCCATAACCGAGAAACATTTCCTTATTCCACTAAGGATATTGTTGACCGTTGTCTAGTGATCCACTCCTGGATCACTATTGTACCCTCTTGCAAAACTTATGGTGAGGTACACAATAGGTCTGGTACACAGCATAGCATATTTTATAGAACCTATGACTGAGGCATAGGGAATGACTTTTCATTCTCTTTCTATTTTCTACCGTGGTCGGGTTTTGAGTCTTTACTCAACTTCACACCTTGCAACACAGGCAAAAACTCCTTTGACTATTCTATTTTGAACTACTTCAAAATCTTGTCAAGGTATGTACTCATTGAAAATATATCAAGCATCTTGATCTATCTCTATAGATCTTGATGCTCAATATGTAAGTTGCTTCACCGAGGTATTTCTTTGAAAAACTCCTTTCAAACACTCCTTTATGCTTTCCAGAAAATTCTACATTATTTCCGATCAATAATATGTCATTCACATATACTTATAAGAAATGTTGTAGTGCTTTCATCACTGCAAGTCTGTATAAAACCATATGCTTTGATCACTTTATCAAAGCATATATTCCAACTCCGAGATGCTTGCACCTGTCCATAGATGGATCACTGGAGCTTGCTCACTTTGTTAGCACCTTTAGGATTGACAAAACCTTCTGGTTGCATCATATATGACTCTTCTTTAAGAAATCCATTAAGGAATGCAGTTTTGACATCCATTTGCCAGATTTCATAAAATGCGGGAACTGCTAACATGATTCTGACAGAATTTTAAGCATCGATACGAGTGAGAAAATCTCATCGTAGTCAACACCGTGAACTTGTCGAAAACTTTTTGCGACAATTCAAGCTTTGTAGATAGTAACACTACTATCAGCGTCAGTCTTCCTCTTGAAGATCCATTTATTCTCAATGACTCACCGATCATCGGGCAAGTCAATCAAAGTCCATACTTTGTTCTCATACATGGATCCCATCTCAGATTTCATGGCCTCAAGCCATTTTGCGGAATCTGGGCTCATCATCGCTTCCTCATAGTTCGTAGATTCGTCATGGTGTAGTAACACGACTTCCAGAACAGGATTACCGTACCACTCTGGTGCGGACCGTACTCTGGTTAACCTACGAGGTTTTGTAGTAACTTGATCTGAAGTTTCATGATCATCATCACTAGCTTCCTCACTAATTGGTGTAGGAATCACTGAAACTGATTTCTATGATGAACTACTTTCCAATTCTGGAGAAGGTACAATTACCTCATCAAGTTCTACTTTCCTCCCACTCACTTCTTTCGAGAGAAACTCCTTCTCTAGAAAGGATCCATTCTTAGAAACAAAATATCTTGCCTTCGGATCTGTGATAGAAGGTGTACCCAATAGTTTTTTTGGGTATCCTATGAAGATGCACTACTCTGATTTGGGTTCGAGCTTATCAGTTTGAAACTTTTTCACAAGCATCGCAACCTCAAACTTTAAGAAATGACAGCTTTGGTTTCTTGCCAAATCATAGTTCATACAGTGTCATATTGTAGCGACCAGACCTCAAACGGTCCAATCTCTGTGCTCAGGTGTCATCCCTGGATCAGTAATGCTGACACCACACAGTACTTGAAGGATTTATAATAGAGTAGCAATCACACACTTATTACATCGAGTGTCTCAAAAGATAACTTATTACAATAAATATGGCTTAAGGCCATCTAATAACGATAACAATGGAAGGCTTCGAAGATAAGTGAGTCCATCAACTCCAACAGCATCACTGAGTATAGAAACACGACCTAAAGGCACCTTAATCGTCGTCTAAAAAGTCTGCAACATTAATGTTGCAGCCCGAAACGGGTCAGCACATGGAATATGCTGGCAATGTAACACATAGAGAGTAATGAAAGAATAAGCTATACTATATGCATATTTGGCTGGCGGAAAGCTCTATGGTTACAGTTTTGCGTAAAGCCAATTTTTCCATACTGCAAAGGAAAAATTTTTATTTAACTATCATGGTGGTTGTTAAACATTGAGAATGGTTGACAGCATTCTCAATCCCAATTAAGCATCATCATTAAACAAAACCTAACAAAATTAATTTTAGAGTAACATGATGAGATTCACATGATAATCCAGGTACTAGATACTCAAGATGTCCGTAACCAGGGACACGGCTAATCACGATTAGTTTATACACTCTGCAGAGGTTTGCGCATTTTTCCCCACAAGACTCGATCGCCTCCGTTTGATTTCTCGCACTACATGGTGTTTGAGAAACGGATGACTGAGACATAGTCTTTCAGAAGCGCTAGCACCTTACGATCGGGTAGACTGTTACACCTACTTTCCCCTACATCTGCTAGTCTACCACTATAAGAGTTCCTGCGACTTAATCAACTATGCTAGAGCCCATAATTGCTTGTGGCTGCACACGGAAGTTTCTAGCATGAATAATCTCATGATCCCTTTGAGCCTGGGTGGCGGTCCAAAAGAAAACAGGCAATCGCTGGAATACCCAGGTGCCTCAATCCACCCAGATGTGTATTTAAATTTCCACCTTAGATAAACCTTTAATTTAACACTCTCACATCTGTCATGGATTTCACTCACCCAATCCACGTCTACTAGCATAGCATGGCATAATAAGCAAACGTAGAAGTAACTCCCAAAGGTTTGATAATAAACAGGTAATAGGCACTACCTCAACTACTTCCCAAACCCACAATTTAATTAGATCCTAATCATGCAATGTGTGAGGATTGATCTAATGCAATAAAACTAGGTAATTGCAAGTATGATCAAAGTGTTACTTGCCTTGCGGATGATCCGCGAAACCTAGCGATTCGAAGTAGCAAGCGGCGCACTCCGGGTACTCTATCGCAAACAAACAAGCATACAATAAGTACTCAACTAATGCACAGGTAAAACTCAAATAAGATATCTAACCAGAAACTTCAACTTCAGAACTCCGGTTGGCAAAATGAATCAAATCGAACGAAGCAACGAAAGACAAACGGCAAAAGAAACAAGCTTCGTTTACTATTCTGGATCTAGGGCAATTTTTATAGTGGCAAAAACTTGTTTGAGTTGGTTAAACGGAAAGAGGGTTTCGAGACGAAACTCCAGGCGCTTGAATCGCCTGATTCTGATAAACGAGCGAAAAGTTATACTAGAACGAAAAACGGATCAGGAATCGCGATCAGAAAATCGCGGATTTAATCCGACAAAAAGAAAACGACGAATAGATTAACAAACGAACGTTCGTTAACTGGATCTAAACGATGAACGTGTTTGTTAAAATGAACGAACGAGCGAACGCTCGCTAAATAAATAAACTGGAAAAACCGATCTATTAAAACCGAAACAAAAAAACCGAACAAAACCGACGAAAAACCGATCGGTCTTTTGAGAAAAACCGGCGGTGGCGAGGTCTACCTCCGGCAAGCGGCGGGGCGGCGCGGGCGGCGGGGCGGCGGGCGGCGCGTCGGTCCGGCGGCGGCGGCGGCAAAGGCGGCGGCGGCGGGGTGGTAAGGCGGCTAGGGTTTGGGGGGGTCCGGCTGGGCCTCCCCGGCTTATAAAGCCGGCTGGGCCAAGTGTCCAGGTCGGACACGGCCCGCTAGGTCGGTTGCGTTTTTTTAATAGTTACACTCAGAAAAAAACAAAAGGAATACTAAACGGACTCCAAAAATCCCGGAATAAATTTTCCCGAGCTTCTAAAATCAAGCCGCACAGGATGAACATTTATTTGGGACCTAAATGCAATTTTGAAAAACGCGCATTTTTCCTAAATTCAAATAAAATAGCAAAATAAAATCTTATTTATTTTTTATTACATCCTCAATATTTCTCTATTTTGGGAAAGTCATTTTATTCCCTCTCTCATATTTTTGTAATAGAAATAATTGAAGATAAAATAAATAAAATCAAATGATCCTATTTTCAAAATTTGAGAAAACTCAAATATGAAAATAATGAAATCCCCAACTCTCTCCGAGGGTCCTTGAATTGCGTAGAATTTTCTAGGATCAGCCAAAATGCAATAAAATATGATATGCAATGATGATCTAGTGTATAACATTCCAAATTGAAAATTTGGGATGTTACACATATCAACATATTTATATGGTGCCCTATTTAACGTGAATGCAGCTGTCTCTAATGCATAACCCCAAAATGATAGTGCTACATCGGTAAGAGGCATCATAGATCGCACCATATCCAATAATGTATGATTACAACATTCAGACACATCATTATACTGTGGTGTTCCAGGTGGCGTGAGTTGCAAAACTATTCCACATTGTTACAAATGAAGACCAAACTCGTAACTCAAATATTCGCCTCCGCGATCAGATTGTAGAAACTTTATTTTCTTGTTACGATGATTTTCCACTTCACACTGAAATTCTTTGAACTTTTCAAATGTTTTAGGCTTATGTTTCATTAAGTAGATATACCCATATCAGCTCAAATCATCTGTGAAGGTCAGAAAATAACGATACCCACCGCGAGCCTCAACACTTATCGGATCGCATACATTAGTATATATTATTTCCAATAAGTCAGTTGCTCGCTCCATTGTTCCGGAGAACGGAGTCGTAGTCATCTTGCCCATGAGGCATGGTTCGCAAGCATCAAGTGATTCATAATCAAGTGATTCCAAAAGTCCATCAGCATGGAGTTTCTTCATGCGCTTTACACCAATATGACCTAAACGGCAGTGCCACATATAAGTTGCACTATCATTATTAACTTTGCATCTTTTGGCTTCAATATTATGAATATGTGTATTACTATGATCGAGATTCAATAAACCATTTATATCAAGTGTATGACCATAGAAGGTTTTATTCATGTAAATAGAACAACAATTATTCTTTGACTTAAATGAATAACCGTATTGCATAAACATGATCCAATCATATTTATGCTCAACGCAAACACCAAATAACATTTATTTTAGGTTCCACACTAATCCCGAAGGTAAAGGGAGTGTGTGATGGTGATCTTATCAACCTTGGAATCACTTCCAACTCTCATCATCACCTCGCCCTTAACTAGTTTCTGTTTATTTTGCAACTCTCGTTTCGAGTTACTACTCTTAGGAACTGAACCGGTATAAAACACTGATGGGTTGCTATAAACACTAGTAAAGTACACATCAATAACATGTATATCAAATATAACTTTGTTTACTTTCCCATCCTTCTTATCCTCCAAGTATCTAAGGTAGTTCCACATCCAGTGACCATTTCCTTTGTAGTAGAAGCACTCAGTTTCAGGCTTGGGTCTATCTTTGGGCTTCTTCACGGGAGTGACAACTTGTTTGTCATTCTTCTTGAAGTTCCCTTTCTATCCCTTTGCCCTTTTCTTGAAACTAGTGGTCTTGTTAACCATCAACACTTGATTCTTTTGTTGATTTCTACCTTCGCCGATTTTAGCATCGCGAAGAGCTTGGGAATAGTTTTTGTTATCCCTTGCATATTATAGTTCATCATGACGTTCTAGTAACTTGGTGATAGTGACTAGAGAACTTTGTCAATTACTATCTTATCTGGAAGATTAACTCCCACTTGATTCAAGCAATTGTAGTACCCAGACAATCTGGGCACATGCTCACTGGTTGAGCTATTCTCCTCCATCTTGTAGGCAAAGTATTGTCAGAGGTCTCATACCTCTCGACACAGGCATGAGTATGAAATACCAATTTCAACTCTTGGAACATCTCATATGCTCCATGTCGTTCAAAACATTTTTGAAGTCCCGGTTCTAAGCCGTAAAGCATGGTGCACTAAACTATCAAGTAGTCATCATACTGAGCATTGTCAAACGTTCATTATGTCTGCATCTGCTCCTGCAATAGGTCTGTCACCTAGCGGTGCATCAAGGACATAATATTTCTATGCAGCAATGAGGATAATCCTCAGATCACGGACCAAGTCCACATCATTGCTACTATCATCTTTCAACTTCTTTTTCTCTAGGAACATAACAAATTAAACGGGAAGCTACATCGCAAGGTATTGATCTACAACATAGATATGCAATTACTATCAGGACTAAGTTCATGATAAATTAAAGTTCAATTAATCATATTACTTAAGAACTCCCACTTAGATAGACATCCCTCTAATCATCTAAGTGATCACGTGATCCATATCAACTAAACCATGCCCGATCATCACGTGAGATGGAGTAGTTTTCAATGGTGAACATCTCTATGTTGATCATATCTTCTATATGATTCACGCTTGACCTTTCGGTCTCCAGTGTTCCGAGTCCATATCTGCATATGCTAGGCTCATCAAGTTTAACCCGAGTATTCTGTGTGTGCAAAACTGGCTTGCACCCATTGTATGTGAACGTAGAGCTTATCACACACGACCATCACGTGGTGTCTCAGCACGAAGAACTGTCGCAATGGTGCATACTCAGGGAGAACACTTATACCTTGAAATTTAGTGAGGGGTCATCTTATAATGCTACTGACATACTAAGCAAAATAAGATGCATAAAAGATAAACATCACATGCAATCATAATATGTGACATGATATGGCCATCATCATCTTGTGCCTTTGATCTCCATCTCCAAAGTACCGTCATGATCTCCACCATCACCGGCATGACACTAGGATCTCCATCATCTTGATCTTTATCAATGTGTCATCACATGGTCATCTCGCAAACTATTGCTTTTGCAACTATTTCTATCGCATAGTGATAAAGTAAAGCAATTACATGGCGCTTGCATGTTATGCAATAATGAGACAACCATAAGGCTCCTGCCAGTTGCCGATAACTTCAACAAAACATGATCATATCATAAAAAAATTTATATCTCATCATGTCTTGACCATATCACATCACAACATACCCTGCAAAAACAAGTCATACGTCCTCTACTTTGTTGTTGCAAGTTTTACATGGCTGCTACGGGCTGAGCAAGAACCATTCTTACCTGCGCATCAAAAACCACAACACGGTATAGTGATTGCTTTTTGATCTTCAGAAAGAACCATGTTCACTGAATCTAATTCAACTAAAGTTGGAGAAACTGACACCCACCAGCCACCTATGTGCGAAGCACGTCGGTAGAAGCAGTCTCGCGAAAGCGTACGCATAATGTCGGTCTGAGCCGCTTCATCCAACAATACCGCTGAATCAAGAATCAACTAGTGATGGCAAGCAATATGTATATACCCACGCTCACAACTCCTTTGTGTTCTACTCGTGCATATAACATCTACGCATAGACCTGGCTCTGATGCCACTGTTGGCGAACGCAGTAATTTCAAAAAAAAATCCTACGCACACGCAAGATCTATCATGGTGATGCATAGCAACGAGAAGGGAAGAGTGTTGTCCATGTACCCTCGTAGACCATAAGCTGAAGCGTTATGACAACGCAGTTGATGTAGTCGTACATACGTCTTCACGATCCGGCCGATCCTAGTACCGAAAGTACGGCACCTCCGCGATCTGCACACGTTCAGCTCGGTGACGTCCCACGAACTCTCGATCCAGCTGAGTGTCGAGGGAGAGCTTCATCAGCACGACGGCGTGATGACGGTGATGATGATGCTATCGGAATAGGGCTTCGCCTAAGCACCGCTATGATATGACCGAGGTGGATTATGGTGGAGGGGGGCACCGCACATGGCTAAGGGATCAATGATCAACTTGTGTGCCTATGGGGTGCCCCCTGGCCACGTATATAAAGGATGGAGGGAGGAGGAGGACGACCTTCATAGGACGCGCCCAAAGTGTGGAGTCCTACTAGGACTCCCTAGTCCTAGTAGGATTCCACCTCCCACATGGAATAGGAAAAAGGGAAGAGAGAAGGAGAAGGAAGGAAGGGGGCGCCCCCTTTCCCTAGTCCAATTCGGACTAGTCCATGGGGAAGGGGCGCGGCCACCCTTGAGGCCTTCCTCTCCTTTCCCGTATGGCCCATTAAGGCCCAATACGAATTCCCGTAACTCTCTGGTACTCCGAAAAATACCCGAATCACTCGGAACCTTTTCGATGTCCGAATATAGTCTTCCAATATATCGATCTTTAAGTCTCGATATTTTCGAGACTCCTCGTCATGTCCCTGGTCTCATCCAGGACTCCGAACAAACTTAGGTCATCAAATGACATAACTCATAATAACAATCTTCACAGAACGTTAAGCGTGCGGACCCTACGGGTTCGAGAACTATGTAGACATGACCGAGACTCATCTCCGGTCAATAACCAATAGCGGAACATGGATGCTCATATTGGTTCCTACATATTCTACGAAGATCTTTATCGGTCAAAGCGCATAACAACATACGTTGTTCCCTTTGTCATCGGTATGTTACTTGCCCGAGATTCGATCATCGGTATCTCAATACCTAGTTCAATCTCATTACCGGCAAGTCTCTTTACTCGTTCCGTAATGCATCATCTCGCAACTAACTCATTAGTCACATTGCTTGCAAGGCTTATAGTGATGTGCATTACCGAGAGGGCCCAGAGATACCTCTCCGATACACGAAGTGACAAATCCTAATCTTGATCTATGCCAACTCAACAAACACCATCGGAGACACCTGTAGAGCATCTTTATAATCACCCAGTTACGTTGTGACGTTTGATAGCACACAAGGTGTTCCTCTGGTATTCGGGAGTTGCATAATCTCATAGTCTGAGGAACATGTATAAGTCATGAAGAAACCGTTAGCAATGAAACTGTAACGATCATCGTGCTAAGCTAACGGATGGGTCAAGTCAATCACATCATTCTCTAATGATGTAATCCTGCTTATCAAATGACAACTCTTTGTCCATGGCTAGGAAACTTAACCATCTTTGATTAACGAGCTAGTCAAGTAGAGGCATACTAGTGACACTCTGTTTGTCTATGTATTCACACATGTATTAAGTTTCCGGTTAATACAATTCTAGCATGAATAATAAACATTTATCATGATATAAGGAAATATAATAACAACTTTATTATTGCCTCTAGGGCATATTTCCTTCAATAATCAGCTAGCGAGCAATAATAAGATATCTCAAACGGCAACACATTTTCAAAACAATCATGATATAATATGACAATAGTGGTATCTCTCTAGCCCTTTCTGAGACCGCAAAACATAAATGCAGAGCACCTCCAAAGTTCAAGGAGCGACTAAACATTGTAATTCATGGTAAATAATAAAGGAAATATGCCCTAGAGGCAATAATAAAGTTATTATTTATTTCCTTATTTCATGATAAATGTTTATTATTCATGCTAGAATTGTATTAACCGGAAACATAATACATGTGTGAATACATAGACAAACGGAGTGTCATTAGTATGCCTCTACTTGACTAGCTCGTTGAATCAAAGATGGTTAAGTTTCCTAGCCATAGACATGAGTTGTGATTTGATTAATGGGGTCACATCATTAGAGAATGATGTGATTGACTTGACCCATCCCGTTAGCATAGCACTTGATCGTTTAGTTTGTTGCTATTGCTTTCTTCATGACTTATACATGTTCCGATGACTATGAGATTATGCAACTCCCGTTTACCGGAGGAACACTTTGTGTGCTACCAAACGTCACAACGTAACTGGGTGATTATAAAGGTGCTCTACAAGTGTCTCCAAAGGTACTTGTTGGGTTGGCGTATTTCGAGATTAGGATTTGTCACTCCGATTGTCGGCGAGGTATCTCTGTGCCCTCTCGGTAATGCACATCACTTAAAGCCTTGCAAGCATTGCAACTAATGATTTAGTTGTGGGATGATGTATTACGGAACGAGTAAAGAGACTTGCCGGTAACAAGATTGAACTAGGTATTGAGATACCGACGATCGAATCTCGGTCAAGTAACATACCATTGACAAAGGGAACAATGTATGTTGTTATGCGGTTTGACCGATAAAGATCTTCGTAGAATATGTAGGAACCAATATGAGCATCCAGGTTCCACTATTGGTTATTGGCCGGAGACATGTCTCGGTCATGTCTACATAGTTCTCGAACCCGTAGGGTCCGCACGCTTAAAGTTTTGGTGACGATTGTATTATGAGTTTATGTGATTTGATGTACCGAAGGTAGTTCGGAGTCCTGGATGAGATCGGGTACATGACGAGGAGTCTCTAAATGGTCGAGACGTAAAGATCGATATATTGGACGACTATATTCGGACATCGGAAAGGTTCCGAGTGATTCGAGTATTTTCAGGGTTACCGGGGAGTTACGGGAATACGAGGAAGAAGTAATGGGCCTCATGGGCCAAGTGGTGGAAGAGAGGAGGCAGGGCGTGCGGCCCCCCTAGCCCAAACCGAATTGGACTAGGGGGCCGGCCCCCCTTTCCTCCTTTTCCTCCCTCTCCTTCCTTCTCCTTCTCCTCCTTCCTTTCCTCCTCCTAGTAGATGTAGGAAAGGGGAGTCCTACTCCTACTAGGAGGAGGACTCCTCATCCTGGCGCGCCCATAGAGGGCCGGCCGGCCTCCCCCTTGCTCCTTTATATACAGGGCAGGTGGCACCTCTAGACACACAAGTTGATCTGTTGATCTCTCCTAGCCGTGTGCGGTGCCCCCACTCCACCATATTCCACCTCGGTCATATCGTAGCCGTGCTTAGGCGAAGCCCTGTGTCGGTAGCAACATCATCACCGTCATCATGCTATCATGCTGACGGAACTCTCCCGTGAAGCTCTGCTGGATTGGAGTTCGCGGGACGTCATCGAGCTGAACATGTGCTGAACTCGGAGGTGCCGTGCGTTCGGTACTTGGATCTGTCGGATCGTGAAGACATACGACTACATCACCGCGTTGTGCTTCCGCTTCCGCTTTCGGTCTACGAGGGTACATGGACAACACTCTCCCCTCTCGTTGCTATGCATCACCATGATCTTGCGTGTGCGTAGGAAATTTTTGAAACTACTACATTCCCCAACAAAGATCCAGTTATGATGCACCCAACATTAGCTACACACAATGCATAAATCATGACAGCTGTGCTCTACTCAGTTTCTGGCGCTTGTTTTAGAGGGTGGTTACACAACATAAAATTAAAGGGATAGTACCTTCGCAGAGGGAAGCAGTGATTAGCAGAGGTGCTAGAGCTCAATTTTTAAAACAGAGATAAATGATATTTTGAGACATGCACCCTTCTCATTTACTTCACGACCATCAGTTATCAACATCTTCCATGCTAAGCACACTAGTAGCGGTTCCCAAGCGATAAAAGTAAAGGTTTACCCCCCCCCCTCCACCATCAATCACACTACACGACTTGTCCGAAACAATGGGTGCCGTCCCTACCAACATCAGTCCCGGGGCAGTTTTGTTTAATTATTTGCATTTTTTAGTTCGGGACTGGGAATCCCTATTACAACCCATTTTCTCGTGCGATGGCGAGTGAATAAACACTAGACCTAAGAATAACACGCTTAGCATGGAAGATATCGACCACCTCCTGTCGTTCCATGAACGATCCAGGCACACAAAAAGGATAATTTTTTTAGAATTTTTTTAAGGTGGCACATGTAAATTTACTTTGGACAGCAGGGTAATACTGCATATAGGTAGGTATGGTGGACTCATCTGGAATAACTTTGGGTTAAAGGTGTTTGCTGTACAAGCAGAATTCCCACTTAGTACAGGCGAAGGATAGCAATTTAGATTGAGAAGTGGCCTGCTAGAGAGCAACAACGATCATAACCATGCATTATGCGTAAGTAACATTGGATACTAGCATGAGTAGGATATGAAAACATGAACATAAATATTATAAAGGCTATGTTGGTTTTGATTCAACTACATGCATGAACATGCACCAAGTCAAGCAACTTGAACATTCAGAGGAGGATACCATATCATCATACTACATCACAATCATTTTAACATTATGTTGATATCCAAGATAAATCATTATTCACTCCTAGCTACTTATGCATGGCATGAGAAACTATAATCTCCGATTGTCATTGCAAACATGTTTAATCATAATGGGCTGAAGCCTGGATACTAGGTTAAACATATTTACACAAACATAACAAGTTGAGTTCAGCCAGTTTCTCTTTGCCACGGCCAGCTCATCGAATGTCGTCATTATTGCCTTTCACTTGCATGACCGACCGATATGAAAATAGTAATAGTGCAAGAGTGTCGTGGACCAAGCTGGAATCTGCAAAACATTTTATTCAACAGGAGAATACAAGGTAAAATGTGCTCTTTATTAGTTCAACAATTATTCACATGAGAGCTACTCAACATTTTCATCGTGGTCTTCTCCTTGATACAACTCGAATAAAAAGAAAAGAAATTTAGAGAAACACACTGAAATATTTTTGGAGTTTTTGGTTTTCTTCAACAAGCAAATAAAAGGGAAAAGAAAATGGAGAAAAACTATTTACACGAGAAAGTTCTCAACAAGCAAAAGAAGAATAAGGAAATCTTTTTGGGTTTTCTTTTTAGTACTACTACTAAGCATGCATAGAAAGTAAATTAACTACAACTAATTTTTTTTGGTTTTTCTAGTTTTTCAAACACACAAGAAGAAAGCAAGAAAATGAATCTAAGCATGGATGATACAATGAAAAAGTGTGAACACCGAGAAATGAAATAAGTGGACATGAATGTAGAGTCGGTGGAAACACGTACTCCCCCAAGCTTAGGCTTTTGGCCTAACTTGGTAGTCAATCAGTAGCCTAGAGGGTAGTAGTCGGCGTGGTAGCTCACGGAGGCTCTCGGTGCGGATAACTCAGCACACCATGTCGCCACCACTGCTGCGTTATGAGCTCGGACCTCGCTCTCAAGAACAAAATATCTTCCCTTGCTGTTATAATCAAAAAGAGCAGGCGCAGGCAAATATGTGTCCACAATAGATTTTTGGTTAAACATTAGATTGTAAGTGAAATTATCAACTTTTCCCTTAAGGATCTTGTGTTCTTTCAAAGTGCCAAAATCTAAATACCGCGTGGGTAGGATAGGATCAAAGGGCAAAGGCGAAACACCAAGCTCTCGTGCTAAACGCGTGGCATAAATTCAACCATAGAACCAACCACTGTTAGCATTGTGCTGAAGTCTACGTGCAACAATCGCTCCAAGGTTATAATTCCTTTCACCAGTGAGAGTGGTGTGAATGAGGCTCAAGTCTGGCACACAAAGTATGCTACAGTCTTGCTTGCCTACTATGCATTTCCCATTAAATAATGCAAAATATTATCACCATAGCAAAGGCTAGTCAAGCAAGACTCGAACTCAACCATTGGTGGCTCATCAAGCGAACCCCAAAATGGAAGTTTGCAATGGTAAGCAAAATTCTCTGGTGGGATAGTAAATGGATTATCATAAAGCATAAACGACACCCTAGACTCACGTGGAAAATATTTAAATCCTTTGACAAATGATTCAGTGAGAAGTTGGTGTTATTCACGCTTATCTGAAAGGTAGGGACCGAGGTCGGCATTGTGAACATTTTACTAAAATTCCTCCTTAAAGCCCACACGCACCATATATTCATCGCTAGGCCATAAACATGTCTTGATGGTGGCATCTCACGTGGAACTTTCACTTGGTTCAACATAAGACCGACGAGCGGAACTGCCACTAGAAGATGCCCCCGAGGATCGTCTCCTCGAAGAACTCCTTCCAAATAGGTTCATCATGTCCGTGTACAATTTTCTGAAAACAAAAATTTTGGGGTGACAAAATTTTGTCAACAAAACTTTATAAGATTGATAGCAACTACTCATAGGGACACATAGAGGCCATAACAAGCATTCAAACTACTTACAACACTAAGAATTCAACATGCAAGCACATCTACAGCAGCACCAAGAGTAGTTAATTATTCAAAGTATAAACCACTAAAACAAAAACTAATCGAACAAATGGTGGAGTCACATACCAAGCAACAATCCCTCGAAACAGTTTCGGAAACGGAGCTTCGAGCAAAGAGATCAAAATTCACGGGTTTGAGCTCAAGAACACGGGAGAGAGAGCAATGGGGATTTTTTTCTGGAGGTAAGTGATGATGTGGGCTAAAGAGATAAGTGAGGGGGGCCACGTGGGGACAACAACCCACCAAGGCGCGCCTGGGGATGCTGGCGTGCCTAGGTGGGTTGTGCCCACCTGGTGCACCTCCCTTTGATGTTTATTGCGCCAAAAATCCTCAAATATTTAGAAAAAATCATGTAAATTTTTCAAGGCATTCTGAGAACTTTTATTTTTGGGTCATTTTTATTGCACGGGAAATTCAGAAAATAGACAAAACATGGCATCTTATTTTATTTAACTAATAAAAACAGAGAAAAAAGGTAGGGACAGAGGGTAGTGCTTACTGAATTCATCAACTTCATACCTTTCAAAAATGATCCATTAATAAGGTTGATCAAGTCTTATTAACAACCACTTTCGATTCACATGAAACCGAAGAACTTTCGTAAATCACTAAGTTACCTCAATGGGGATATGCATTTCCCCAAGAATAAGCATTTCATATTTCTTTTTGACAGTAGGTAGATGATACGTCTCCAACGTATCTACTTTTTCTCACGCTTTTCCTCTTGTTTTGGACTCTAATTTGCATGATTTGAATGAAATTAACCCCGGACTGACGTTGTTTTCAACAGAACTACCATGGTGTTGTTTTTGTGCAGAAATAAAAGTTCTCGAAATGGAAGGAAACTATGCGAGGACTTTTTATATCAATAATAAGATTTTCTGGAGCCAAAACCCACCAGAGAGGGGGCCCTGGATGGGCACAACCCACCAGGGCGCGCCCCCCTATCCTGGCGCGCCCAGGTGGGTTGTACCCACCTGGTGGCCCCGCTGAAGACCCCATGATACTATAAATTCACATATTTCCAGGAAAAAATCAGGGAGGAAGAATTATCATGATCCACGAGACGGAGCCACCGCCAAGCCCTATTCTTCCTTGGGAGGGCGGATCTGGAGTCCGTTTGGGGCTCCGGAGAGGGGGATCTTCGTTCTTCGTCATCACCAACCCTTCTCCATCGCCAATTCCATGATGCTCTCCACCGGGAGTGAGTAATTCCTTCGTAGGCTCGCTGGTCGGTGAGGAGTGGGATGAGATTCATCATGTAATCGAGTTAGTTTTGTTAGGGCTTGATCTCTAGTATCTACTATGTTCTTAGATTGATGTTGCTATGACTTTGTTATGCTTAACGCTTGTCACTTTGGGCCCGAGTGCCATGATTTTAGATCTGAACCGTTTATGTTATCATCATTATATCCATGTTCTAGATCCGATCTTGCAAGTTATAGTCACCTACTACGTGTTATGATCCGGCAACCCCAGAGTGACAACAATCGGGCCCACTCCCGGTGATGACCGTAGTTTGAGGAGTTCATGTATTCACTATGTGTTAATGCTTTGTTCCGGTTCTCTATTAAAAGGATGCCTTAATATCCCTTAGTTTCCAATATGGACCCCGCTGCCACGGGAGGGTAGGACAAAAGATGTCATGCAAGTTCTTTTAACAAAGCACGTATGACTATTTACGGATTACATGCCTACATTATATCGATGAACTGGAGCAAGTGTCGTATCGCCCTAGGTTATAACTGTCACATGATGAATATCATCCAACAAGTCACCGATCCAATGCCTACGAATTTATCCTTATTGATCTTGCTGTGTTACTATTGCTATCATCACTATTACACTTGCTACAAACTACTGCTATCACTGTTATTGTTACCGTTGCTACTGGCACCATTATCAAAACTATCAAACTACTTTGCTACTGATCACTTTGCTGTAGATAATTAATCTCCAGGTGTGGTTGAATTGACAACTCAGCTGCTAATACCTTCAAATATTCTTTGGCTCCCCTTGTGTTGAATCTATAAATTTGGGTTGAATACTCTACCCTCGAAAACTATTGCGATCCCCTATACTTGTGGGTTATCAGTAGAGGTATTTGAAAACTTCCAATAGTGATTGTCGGAGATTTTTCAATAACATTAATACCATTCACTTGGAATTGTTTCTTCGGAAAGTGCACCGTACGCTCATTGCCATTAATATGAAAAGTGACATTGCTTTTATTGCAATCAATAACAGCCCCTGTAGTATTCAAGAAGGGTCTACCAAAGATAATCGACATGTTGTCGTCCTCGGGCATCTCAAGTATAACAAAGTGAGTCAAAATAGTAACATTAGCAACAACAATGGGCACATCCTCACAGATACCGATAGGTATGGCAGTTGATTTGTCAGCCATTTGCAAAGATATTTCAGTATGTGTGAGTTTATTCAAATCAAGTGTTTTATATAAAGAGAAAGGCATAACACTAACACCAGCTCCTAAATCACACAAAGTAGTTTTCACATAATTCTTTTTGATAGAGCAAGGTATAGTTAGTATTTCCGGATCTCCAAGTTTTTAGGTACTCCATCTTTAAAACTGTAATTAGCAAGCATAGTGGAGATTTCATCTTCTGGTATTTTTCTCTTATCTGTGATGATGTCTTTCATATACTTTGCATAAGGAGGCATTTCCAAGATATCAGTCAAGCGAGTACGCAAAAAGACTAGCCTCAGCATTTCAGCAAAGCATTCAAATTCTTCTTCATCATTCTTTTTAGTTGACTTGGGTGGAAAAGGCATAGGTTGTTGAACCCACGGTTCTCTTTCTTTACCGTGTTTTTCTAGCAACAAAGTCTCTTTTGTCATATCTTTTATTCTTAGGTTGTGGGTTATCAAGATCAATAGGTGGTTCTATCTCAACATCATTATCTGGTTCTTTATCATTGGTTGGTTGAGAGTCTTCATGAACGTCATCATTATCTTTTTCATTATCATTAGGTGAGTGTTCATTACCAGATTGAGTTTCAGCATCTGAGATAGAAGTTTCATTTTCATTATTAGGAGGTTTTTCTATTTCAGGTTCACTAGAAGTGTGCAAAGTCCTATCATTTTTCTTTTTATTTCTAGAAGGACTAGGTGCACTAGTGTTAGCTCTTTGTGAATCCTGTTCAATTCTTTTAGGGTGTCCCTCCGGAAAGTGGTTCCTGAGTCATTTTACCTCCTCTAGTTGCAACTCTAACAACAAAGTCATGCATATTATTATTCATTTCATCAAGCAATTCTCTTTGAGATTTAGCAACTTGCTCTAATTGAGTTTGAACCATAGAAGCATGCTTTCCAACACCTCTAACATCATTTGATATTCTAAATAACAAGTCACTCAAGCGAGCAATAATATCATAATTATATTTCAATTGTTTCATAACATTTGCATTGAAGTGATCTTGTTTTCTAATGTTGTTTTCAAACTCATAAAGGCATTGACTAGGATGCATATTGTGAGGATTATCACTATCATTATACTTCATAAGAGAATTTACCTCTACCACCTTAGGCATTGGTGGTGTATTAAGCCCATGTAATTCTTCAATAGGAGGTAAATTTTTAACATCCTCAGCTTTAATACCTTTTTCCTTCATAGATTTCTTTGCCTCTTGAATATCTTCGGGGCTGAGATATAATATACCCCTCTTCTTCAGAGTAGGTTTAGGCGGTGGTTCAGGAATAGACCAATCATCATAATTTTTCAATATGTTATTCAATAATTCTTCAGCTTGTCCAACAGTTCGTTCCCTGAAAACACAACTATCTAGGAAGTCCCTAGCAGCATCGGTTAGTCCATTATAATATCAAGTATTTCATTTTTCTTAAGAGGATGATCAGGCAAAGCATTGAGTAACTGGCAAAGCCTCCCCCAAGCTTGTGGGAGACTCTCTTCTTTAATTTGCACAAAGTTAAATATTTCATGTAAGGCAGCTTGTTTCTTATGAGTAGGAAAATATTTTTCAGAGAAGTAATAAATCATATCTTGGGGACTACGCACACAACTAGGAGCAAGAGTATTGTACCAAGCTTTAGCATCACCCTTTATAGAGAAAGGAAATAATTTGAGAATAAAGTAGTAGCGAGTTTTCCCATCATGAGTAAAAAGGGTGGCGATATCATTCAACTTAGTAAGACGTGCCACAACAGTTTCAGTTTCATAACCATGGAAAGGATCAGATTCAACCAGATTAATTAACTCTGGGTCGACAAAGAATTCATAATCCTTATCATCAATAAAGATAGGTGAAGTTGCAAACTTAGGATCACACTTCATTCTAGCATTTAGAGATTTTTCTTTATACTTGTGTAGTAATTTCTCTAGATCATCTCTATCCTTGCACGCAAGAATATCTCTAGTTGTTTCTTCACTCATAACATAACCTTCCGGTACCTTAGGCAATTCATATCTAGGAAGGCTAGTTCTGGTAGGTGTTTTAGGAGATTCAGTTTCAAGCTCATCATCAGATTCAACAACATCATGTTGTATTACTCTAGCAATTTGTTTATCAAGAAATTCACCAAGTGACACATCATCATTATCAAGCAAGGTACTAGCATCATCATAAGCATCATTCATAGTAGAAGTAGCATCATCAATAACTTGCGACATATAAGAATTAATAGCATGTGGTGGTGTTGCAAGTTTACTCAAAACAAAAGGTGAATCTAAATCAGAACTGGATGGCAGTTCCTTACCTCCCCTCATCTTTGAGGGAAATATCTTAGTCTTTGGATCCTTCAGATTCTTCATAGTGATAATATGATAATAATCCCAAGTGACTCGACAAATATAGTTGTGCTCCCTGGCAACGGCGCCAGAAAAAGGTCTTGATAACCCACAAGTATAGGGGATCGCAACAGTTTTCGAGGGTAGAGTATTCAACCCAAATTTATAGATTCGACACAAGGGGAGCCAAAGAATATTTGAAGGTATTAGCATCTGAGTTGTCAATTCAACCACACCTAGAGATTAATTATCTGCAACAAAGTGATCAGTAGCAAAGTAGTTTGATAGTTTTGATAGGAGTGATAGCAGCAATAGTAACAGTAACAGTGATAACCGTCATTTTGTAGCAAGTGTAACGGTGATGATAACAGTAGTAACTTAGAAGAAACAATATGGAAAAGTTCGTAGGCATTGGATCAGTGACTTGTTGGATGATATTCATCATGTGACAGTTATAACCTAGGGCAATACGGCACTAGCTCCAGTTCATCTATATAATGTAGGCATGTATTCCATAAATAGTCATGCATGCTTTAATAAAAGAACTTGCATGACATCTTTTGTCCTACCCTCCCATGGCAGCGGGTCCATATTGGAAACTAAGGGATATTAAGGCCTCCTTTTAATGGAGAACCGGAACAAAGCATTAGCACAAAGTGAATACATGAACTCCTCAAACTACGGTCATCACCGAGAGTGGGCCCGGTTGTTGTCACTCCGGGGTTGCTGGATCATAACTAGTAGGTGACTATAACTTGCAAGATTGGATCTAGAACATGGATATAATGGTGATAACATAAGCGGTTCAGATCTGAAATCATGGCACCCGGGCCCAAAGTGACAAGCATTAAGCATGGCAAAGTCATAGCAACATCAATCTAAGAACATAGTGGATACTAGGGATCATTCCCTAACAAAACTAACTCGATTACATGATGAATCTCATCCAACTCCCACTGACCAGCGAGCCTACGAAGGAATTACTCACTCCCGGTGGGGAGCATCATGGAATTGGCGATGGAGAAGGGTTGGTGATGACGAAGAACGAAGATCCCCCTCTCTGGAGCCCCAAACGGACTCCAGATCCGCCCTCCCGAGGAAGAACAGGGCTTGGCGGTGGCTCCGTCTCATGGATCACGGTAATTCTTTCTCCCTGATTTTTTCTGGAATAATGTGATTTTATAGTATCAGGGGGTCATCAGTGGGGCCACCAGGTGGGTACAACCCACCTGGGTGCGCCAGGAGAGGGGGCGCGCTCTGGTGGGTTGTGCCCACCCAGGTGCCCCTCTCCGACAGGTCTTGGCTCCAGAAATTCTTATTATTGATATAAAAAATCCTCGTAAAGTTTCGTTCCATTCCGAGAACTTTTATTTCTGCACAAAAACAACACCATGGTAGTTCTGCTGAAAACAACGACAGTCCGGGGTAAGTTTCATTCAAATCATGCAAATTAGAGTCCAAAACATGATGAAAAGCGTGAGAAATAGTAGATACGTTGGAGACATATCAAGACCTTCTCACCCGTAGCGATGCTTAAGTCTGTCTGAATCATGTTAGCAATTGCCGCATTTTATGATTATAAAATTTGGCAAATGGACGTCAAATGGACGTCAAAGCCGCATTTTAAAGAAGAGTTGTATATGATGCAACCAGAAGGTTTTGTCGATCCTAAAGGTGCTAACAAAGTGTGCAAGCTCCAGTGATCCATTTATGGACTGGTGCAAGCCTCTCGGAGTTGGAATATACGCTTTGATAGTGTGATCAAAGCATATGGTTTTATACAGACTTTTGGAGAAGCCCGTATTTACAAGAAAGTGAGTGGGAGCTCTGTAGAATTTCTAATATTATATGTGGATGACATATTGTTGATTGGAAATAACACAGAATTTCTAGATAGCATAAAGGCTACTTGAATAAGAATTTTTCAATGAAAGACCTCGGTGAAGCTGCTTATATATTGGGCATCAAGATCTATAGAGATAGATCAAGACGCTTAATTGGACTTTCACAAAGCACATACCTTGATAAAGTTTTGAAGAAGTTCAAAATGGATCAGTCAAAGAAAGGGTTCTTGCCTATGTTACAAGGTGTGAAGTTGAGTCAGACTCAATGCCCGATCATTGCAGAAGATAGAGAGAAAATGAAAGTCATTCCCTGTGCTTCAGCCATAGGTTCTATCATGTATGCAATGTTGTGTACCAGACCTGATGTGTGCTTTTCTATAAGTTTAGCAGGGAGGTACCAAAGTAATCCAGGAGTGGATCACTACACAATGGTCAAGAACATCCTAAAATATCTGAAAAGGACTAAGGATATGTTTCTCATTTATGGAGGTGGAAAAGAGCTTGTCGTAAATGGTTACGTCGATGCTAGCTTTGACACTGATCCGGATGACTCTAAGTCACAAACCGGATATGTATTTATATTGAATGGTGGAGCTGCCAGTTGGTGCAGTTCCAAGCAGAGCGTCGTGGCGGGATCTACGTGTGAAGGGAGTACATAGCTGCTTCGGAAGCAGCAAATGAAGGAGTCTGGATGAAGAAGTTCATATCCGATCTAGGTGTAATACCTAGTGCATCGGGTCCAATGAAAATATTTTGTGACAATACTGGAGCAATTGCCTTAGTGAAGGAATCCAGATTTCACAGGAGAACCAAACACATCAAGAGACGCTTCAAATCCATCCGCGATCAATTCAAGGAGGGAGACATAGAGATTTGCAAAATACACACGGAATCGAATGTTGCAAACCCGTTGACTAAGCCTCTTCCACGAGCAAAACATGATCATCGCCAAGACTCCATGGGTGTTAGAATCATTACTATGTAATCTAGATTATTAACTCTAGTGCAAGTGAGAGACTGAAGGAAATATGCCCTAGAGGCAATAATAAAGTGTTATTTATATTTCCTTATATCATGATAAATGTTTATTATTCATGCTAGAATTGTATTAACCAGAAACTTGATACATGTGTGAATACATAGACAAAACAAAGTGTCCCTAGTATGCCTCTACTTGACTAGCTTGTTAATCAAAGATGGTTAAGTTTCCTGACCATAGACATGTGTTGTCATTTTATGAATGGAATCATATCATTAGGAGAATGATGTGATGAACAAGACCCATCTGTTAGCTTAGCATAACGATCGTTAAGTTTTATTGCTATTGCTTTCTTCACGACTTATACATATTCCTTTGACTATGAGATTATGCAACCCCCGAATACCGGAGGAACACCTTATGTGCTATCAAACATCACAACATAACTGGGTGATTATAAAGATGCTCTACAGGTGTCTCCGAAGGTGTTTGTTGGGTTGGCATAGATCAAGATTAGGATTTGTCACTCCGAGTATCAGAGAGGTATCTCTGGGCCCTCTCGGTAATGCACATCACTATAAGCCTTGCAATAAATGTGACTAATGAGTTAGTTGTGGGATGATGCATTACGGAACAAGTAAAGAGACTTGCCGGTAACGAGCTTGAACTAGGTATGAGGATACCGATGATCGAATCTCGGGCAAGTAACATACCGATGACAACGTGAATAACGTATGCTATCATTGCGGTTTGACCGGTAAAGATCTTCATAGAATATGTAGGAACCAATATGAGCATCCTGGTTCCACTGTTGGTTATTTACCGAAGATATGTCTCGGCCATCTCGAACCCGTAGGGTCTGCACGCTCAATGTTCGATGACGATTTGTATTATGAGTCATGTGTTTTGGTGACCGAAGATTGTTCGGAGTCCCGGATGAGATCACGGACATGATGAGGAGTCTCAAAATGGTCGAGAGGTAAAGATTGATATATTGGACGATGGTATTCGGACACCAAAATGGTTTCGGAATGGTTCGGGTATTTTTCGGAGTACCGGGAGGTTATCGGAACCCCCCGGGGAAGTAATGGGCCTATATGGGCCTTAGTGTAGAGAGAGGGGATCCCGCAAGGGGTGCCCCCCCCAAGGGAGTCCGAATTGGACAAAGGGGAGGGGCGCGGCCTTCTCTCCCTCTCCTTCTCCTTCCCTTTCCCCCTCCGAAAGAAAGGAAAGGGGGCGACTAGGATTGGGAGTCCTAGTCGCCCCCCCCCTATGGCGCGCCCCCTGGTCGGCCCCCTCCCTCTCCCTCCTCTATATACGTGGGCAGGGCACCCCTTGGAGACACACCAATTGTTCCAAGCCGTGTGCGGCGTCTCCCTCCACGGTTTACTCCTCCGTCATATTCACGTACTGCTTAGGCAAAGCCCTCTGCGGATCACATTGATGACCCACAAGTATAGGGGATCAATCATACCTCTTTTCAATAAGTAAGAGTGTCGAACCCAACGAGGAGCAGAAGGAAATGACAAGTAGTTTCCGGTAAGGTATTGTCTGCAAGTGCTGAATTTGTAAGTAGCAAAGTAGTTTGATAGCAAGATAATTTGTAACGAGCAAGTAACGATAATAGTAACAAAAGTGCAGCAAGGTAGCCCAATCCTTTTGAGGCAAATGACAGGCCAAAATGGTCTCTTATGATAAGCAAAGCGTTCTTGAGGGTACATGGGAATATCTAGTCACTTCCATCATTTTGGTTTGATTTGTGTTCGCTACTTCCATAATTTGATATGTGGGTGGACTGGTGCTTAGGTGATGTTCTTACTTGAACAGACCTCTTACTTATGATTAACCCTCCCGCAAGCATCCGCAACTACGAGAAAAGTATTAAGAATAAATTCTAACCATAGCATTAAACTTTTGAATCCAATCGATCCCTTACGAAATAGCGCATAAACTAGGGTTTAAGCTTCTGTCACTCTCGCAACCCACCATCTAATTGCTACTCCACAATGCATTATCTTAGTCCCAAATATGGTGAAGTGTCATGTAGTCGACGTTCACATGACACCACTAAGGGAATAACAACATACATACTATCAAAATATCAAACACATATCAAGTTCACATGATTACTTGCAACATGATTTCTCCTGTAACCTCAAGAACAAAAGTAACTACTCACAAATGATAAACATGTTCATGATCAGAGGAGTATTAAATAGCATAATGGATCTGAACATATAATCCTCCACCAAATAAACCATATAGTAATCAACTACAAGATGTAATCAACACTACTAGTCACCCACAAGCACCAATCTATAGTTCTGGTAACAAGATTGAACACAAGAGACGAACTAGGGTTTGAGAGGAAATGGTGTTGCTGAAGATGTTGATGGAGATTGCCCTCCCCAAGATGGGAGAGTTGTTGGTGAAGATGATGACGATGATTTCCCCTTTCGGGAGGGAAGTTCCCCCGGCGAAATCACTCCTTATTTTTTCTAGGTCAAAATGACTTGTATACCAGAAGATTGGCACCGGAGGTGGGCCGAGGAGGCCACAACCCACCAGGGCGCGCCCAGGTGGGTTGTGCCCACCTGGTGGCCCCCCTCTGGTGTTTATTGGCTCCAGTATTTCTTAAATAATCCATAAAAAATCTCCTGAACTTTCAGCTCATTTGGAGTTGTGCAGAATAGGTGGCCTGACGTAGATTTTCCAGGTCCAGATTTCATGCTGCCGGAATTCTCCCTCTTGGTGTGTTCCTTGCAAATTATGAGAGAAAAGGCATTAGAATTACTCCAAAAAGCATTATTATGGATAAAGACATTATAAATAACAGTAAGAAAACATGATGCAAAATGGACGTATCAACTCCCCCATGCTTAGACCTCGCTTGTCCTCAAGCGAAAACCAAAATTGAAAAACATGTCCACATGCTTTGAGAGAGAGGTGTCGATAAAAACAAAATACGGACATAGAAGCATCATGTTGATTATTATAACAGCAACAACATTAAACATAGGACTTTTATCATAGAACTTTTATCATATACTTCTCATGCATAAGTAATAGTTCATCACACAATCAAAGTATAAAGCAAAACTCTATTAGAAACCGACAAACTATGTTATCAGTCAACTTTGCAACTACAATTCATCATGTTTTCAGGAAGGGTCGCGTGTCGGAGCCTTTAGGCAAGTCCACATACTCAACCATCATATAGTCTTCAATGATTGCTAACACTCACCTCGTACCCATGAGCAAAACGTTTCAACCAGACACATAGAAAGATAGGGGCTTATAGTTTTGCCTCCCAACATACTCACCTCAAGGGTGATGTCAACAATAGTAACTCATTCTATCTACATTCAACTGGACATTTGTGCCTAGATCTTTCCTCACTACATGATGCTTGCCAAAGGAGAAAAATAAAAGTAATAGAGAGAAAAACTTTGACCCTTTGCATAAAAGTAAAAGATAGGCCCTTCGCAGAGGGAAGCAGAGGTTGCTGAGGGAGTCCTGGACTAAGGGGTCCTCAGGTTTCTGATCTATTGGATATGGGCCGGACTGATGGGCCGTAAAGATACAAAGACCGAAGACTCTACCCGTGTACGGATAGGACTCTCCTTGGTGTGGAAGGCAAGCTTGGCGATCAACTATGAAGATTCCTTTCTTTGTAACCGACCTTGTGTAACCCTAGATCCCTCTTGTGTCTATATAAACCAGAGGGCTAGGTCCGTAGATAGATCCTCATAATCATAGCCGGGCTAGACTTTTAGGGTTTAGCCATTACGATCTCGTGGTAGATCAACTCTTGTAATACTCATATTCATCAAGATCAATCAAGCAGGAAGTAGGGTATTACCTCCATAGAGAGGGCCCGAACCTGGGTAAACATTGTGTCTCCCCTCTCCTGTTACCATCAATCCTAGACGCACAGTTCGGGACCCCTTACCCGAGATCCGTCGGTTTTGACACCGACATTGGTGCTTTCATTGAGAGTTCCACTGTGTCGTCCTCAAAAGGTTTGATGGCTCCTTCAATCATCTACAACGATGCTGTCCAAGGAGAACTCTTCCTCCCCGGACAGATCTTCATGTTCGGCAGCTTCGCACTGTGGGCCAACTCGCTTGGCCATATGGAGCAGATCGAAAGCTACGCCCCTGGTGTAGCAACCCGACCTCAGACGGTCAAGCCTCTGTGTATCTGTGCCATCCCTGGATCAGTATGCTGGCACACATAGTACATCAATGTATATATCAAAGTGCAATCACATGTATAAATAATGTAAAACTGATATATACCTCATAGGTCTCGGCGGAAACAAACAATCGGGTGTGGAGTCCCATCAACGCCATCGGCAGGTTGAGTGTAGACCGTAACCCTCTACCGTACTCTTACTCGTCGGAAGGAACATATCTGCAACATGAGACGTTGCAGCCGTGTAGGTCAGTACATTGAATGTACCGGCAAGATCACAATATGAGAAAGCAGATGATAAAACTATTCTATATGCAATATGGCCTTGTGGCTATGTGTCTAATGTTTTTGCGTAAAAGCTGGTTTTATTTTCCCTACAACAAAGGAATATCAGGAGTCTGTACTACGGAGTTTTCTGTCATGACATGGTTCCGCCAACCGATGTCTCATACCCAAATCATCATAAGTTGCCCACAATTATGTTATCAGTCCGATGTTGAGAGTTCCGAGATAGATCCAAGTCTAGAGGCTCAAATTGTCCGTAACCGGGGACACGGCTAATCGATTAGGTTTTAACCCTCTGCAAAGGTTTGTACACTTTACCCGCAAGATTCGATCCCTCTCTTTACATTCTCGCACTTCAGGGTGTTTGAGAACAAAATGACCGAAACATGGTCTTCCAAAGAGTTCCTCTGACCACTGTCCGGTGCTCATCCAATCCTACCGTAGTTCTACATCTGCTAGCACCGTCCCAGCCAGAGTCACCACTAAGGTCAACCAAGCTAGAGCCCATAGTGACTTGCGGTTGCACAGGTAAGCTTCCGGGGATGAAGTATCCTTCCGTCTCTTTGAGTCTGGGTGAAGCTTTCCGCAAGATGTCATGGCGCTTCTCCATGCATCCCGGCCAACCACTGGTTTCTCCAGGGTGCCCGTCAACCGTCCTTCACCCAGTAGTGTGTATTGAATTCTTGTCTCAAGTCTCGAAATCCTGAAGATGCAGTCCTTGCCAGTGCCATCATGAAGTTGTCGCCATTGACGTAGAGTCCTTCTTCACACCACTCTCATGCACTCATACCAAACCCCGTCTACTATAGCGTAGCATTAAAACTATAGTACGTCCCAGGTTTGGTAACAGGGAGATGGTTTTCTACCTCATGCATTCTACTCAACTACAAGATTCAATAACATTACTGGAGGGATTGTTGAAAGGGTGCTACTACATGCAAATAAACATAGGTATGGAAAACATGGTCAAAGTTAACTTGCCTGGTATTACTTGATGAAGATAACAACGCTCTCAGAATAATGACTTGGTAGAACTATTCTTCACTCCGTTGAAAATCTATGTATTCAAACATATCATTCATATAAGCAAACATACTAGCAAGCAATTCTAACACTCATATTAAACCAACAAATAAATTGCAAAACAACAAGGGACACCAAATAAGAACAAAGGAAAACTACACAGCAAAACTACTAAAGAAAACTCTAAGACATATCACAAAACAGTTTTGTCCTAAGTAAAAACTTAACAACAATTAAAACACTAAACTAATAAATTAACAGAAAATACAAAGAAAAACAATTAAGTTAACAGAAGGTATTTTTCATAAACTTTTATTAGCAAAAAGAAACACCTAAAAACTATTTTTTTTAAACTCTAGTTATGATTAAAACAAAACAAGAAAAAGAAATAAACATTATATTTTTGTAAATAAAATTTCACCCTCTATAACTATAGAAACAAATCTGAAATAAAATATAACAGAGGTTAAAATAAGTTTTAAAAATAATTAAAACAGCAGCAAGTTAAAAATAACCAGCACAGTGTTGTTTTCGTGAAAAACAAATTTAAAAAATCTATAAATACCCAAATTAATCCTACTGTTAGGCAAGGTCAAAACAAAGCAGTGGCAAAAAGAATCGCCAAAAATTATTAATTATAGCTCATTTTATAGCAGAAATACTAATATAACTAAAACCCAAATAAAACAATTTTTAAAACTACAAACATGGCCGAAATTATTTTATACAGAAACATTAAGAAATTTTCAGACTAGAGCAAAAAGAATCAATCAAAAACTCCAAATAACCTAAGAGATATAGAATTTACGAAACTGAAACTTTTCTGTTTTAAAAATAGAAACGGAAATACAGAAGAAAAAAACGGGCGCTATTGGGCCTAGGGGGGTGCGATCTGTAGCTACCAAACACTCGGGCGAAACTTATAAATACGTACACGTGCGTTTATTTAACAGAAGACCGGGGAGCTGGTTCGATCTAAACCGAGGAACCGATCTATAAGGAAAACCGATCTACTAAACCGATCTAATATTTTTTTGCACTTAACATTTCCAAAAAAACAAATGAAGGGAGGCACTCGTTGCTTACAGAGAGGGTGGCACTGGGAGAGAAGAAGAGCGCCGGCAAGGGCGATTGCTCCGGCGGCTCGCGGTGGAGGCGGCGATGTCCAGCGGGTGGAGGACTCCGAGGGGGTCTGATTTTTAGTTGAAGGTGAAGGTCGGGAATGACGGACATGAATGGAGCGTCGAGATGAACTCAGTGCTCCGGCAATGTCGGCGAGGTCCACGGCGAGGCTCCGGTGCTCCCTGGATGAGGAATCGATGTCAAGGAGATGCACAAAGATGAGAGAAGTATGTTGGACAAGATTTGGTGGTTCGGGGTTGCTCACCGACGTCGGGAACTACGGTGAACCGTCTCGGCTCCAGCGAGATCCAAATGAAGATCACGTGAGGTAGAAGTGGTTTCGGCATGGGGTTTTGGGAGCGTGGGACGAGGAGGTGGCTGGGTATTTATAGGACATGTTCTTGAGGCAGAGGGCAAGCCGTAGATAGGGTTTCCGTCGTTTGCGCGTGCGGCATGGCAACCATGCCCGAGCTGGGATCCTCATGTTTCGTGCGACGGGAGAAGATGAAGGGTGGGGTCCAGCGCCATGGAAAGGGAGAGAGGGACGCACGTGAGGGAGAGGTGGCGGCGGCGCTGGAGGGAGTTCGAGCGTACATGCACGGGTGCGCTAGCGCTAACGCCAGCGTTGGGCTGGGCCTTGGCCTGCTGATCGGGCCGGTCGTATAAAAAACGTTTTCAGCCTTTTAACAGCGAGGAAAACCAATAAACTGAAGAAAAACAAAATATTTTATATAGGCATATTATATACCAAAATTTTCAGAAAAAGATTTTCTAAAACATGAACATATCTTGACGGCCAAGTAAAATACTAAAAAACATTTGTTTTCGAAATAACTCCAAAATAGAATTGAGTTTCAAATAATTCACAAATGTTTTTTTTCAAATTTGAATCTCAATCCAAACATTGTCTTTGATCTTTTGGAGTGTCATTTTCCTCCTCTCATATTATTTTTTTATCAGAGAATTTTTACAAGATTCAAACTAAAAATCAAATAGGGATTCAAATAAAAAAAATTGGGAAAGTCCTTTTATTCCCTCTCATTTGATTTTTTTTGTTTGTTTCAAATTCCACTCATTTTCAGTCAATCAATCAAACAAACAATAAAATTTATTTAATTAATATAACATTCCTAAATTTAGAATTTTGGGATGTTACACCTGGCCACCAGGTCAGATTTGGAAACTTGAACTACGTCGCAGATATCCGTGGAGACTTGATCTTCGACGGATTCGAGACCACGGCAGCCGCTCTCTGCCACCACGATGAACATGACCTAAATCTGTCATCGGTTCACACGCAGGAGATAGTACGTGTAGCTGCTCCGGCCATGGATCCATAGCAAATCGCGCCATCCGAAGACGGGACGCTCAATCCCGCCGCGGAAGCCACATCTCAGCGGCGTTGGAGCCGCACATAGACTTAACTTCAAGTGACATCTATGTCACCGGAACTACGGACCCGTCTCCGGCTACAGGTTCCGAACTATGCACGTCCACGCATATCAAGCACGATCGTTCATCGATCACCGAATTCAGCGCCGCGGACATCTTCCGGCATTCGCCTCTGGGCGACGTGCTAAACTCGTTAAGAGCACTATCTTTAGCGGGGAGCTCACATCCGAACTCTATCCGGTTCGAACTAGAGATTGATAACGGAGAATTTTTCTTACCGCCCATCGCCCACTTCATACACACTGTCGAAGACTTAACCGACACGCTCGACTACGGCTCCGAAGACATCGACAGTATAGACGATGATGCCAATGAGGAACCGGTCCAAGACCCGCAGTTTACCGAACCCTGGACAGGCACCTCTTCCTACGACGTATACATGGTGGATACACCTAAGAGAACTAACGACAATGAGAAGGCAGATCTAGTTGAGGACAAGCCTCCTGTGATACAACCAAAACACCAGCGTCGGTAGCACCGCTCTAAGTCAAGTCATGGAATAAACAGCGATACGGACACAGGACAGGATAACACTCCGGACGGTGCCGAAGACAGAGAAGATCCCGACGAATGAACTGCCGAACAGGACGATCGCGAAAACGGGCAAGTTAGCCCTGACGAACATGCCGTAAACGACGACCTGGAGGACAGTAATTATCTTCCACTCTCTGAGGATGAGGTGAGTCTTGGCAATGAGGATTTTATCGTGCCTGAGGAACCTCAGGAGCAGGAGCACTTTAAGCACCGGCTAATAGCCACTGCAAGGACCCTGAAAAGAAGCAACAGCAGCTTCAAGCTGACCAAGATCTGCTCAACGATAGATGGACTAATGTCCTAGCAGCCGAAGAACACGGCCTCAAGTGCCCAGTCAAAATTTACCCAAAGCGCAAATTGCTACCTCAGTTCGATGACGAGGCACCGGAGCCCATACCATCACCGCGCAATGCGGCTAACCGACCACCACGTGGTCGGGACAAAGCGGCAACTCAAGCCAAACACCATCCCGCCCCTCCTCACCGTAAAGGCAGAGACAACACAGCTCGTGGTCACACATATGACCTTCAGCAAGACCTGGACAATAGAGCAGGACATACCAGATCAGTCTACGGATCGCGAGGATGTGCCCCGACACATGACAACGGCTATCTATTCGGACGTGACAAGCCTAGTCACACCCGGGCCGAAAACCGCAGACGGACTCCATCAGAGCTACGTCGCAATGTGTCCCAATATAGAGGCACCGCACACCCTCTTTGCTTCACAAACGAAGTAATGGAGCACGAATTCCCCGAAGGGTTTAAACCCGTGAATATCGAATCATATGATGGAACAACTAATCCTGTGGTATGGATCGAGGATTTCCTTCTCCATATCCACATGGCCTGTGGAGATGACCTTCATGCCATCAAATACCTCCCGTTAAAACTCAATGGTCCAGCTCGGCACTGGTTAAACAGTCTGCCCGAAGACTCTATTGGCAGCTGGGAGGATTTGGAAGACGCCTTCCGCGACAACTTCCAAGGTACATATGTCCGGCCACCAGACGCCGATGACTTAAGCCATATAGTTCAACAGCCCGTAGAGTCAGCCAGGAAGCTCTAGACTAGGTTCTTAGTTAAAAAGAACCAAATCATCGACTGTCCAGACGCGGAAGCCCTAGCGGCCTTCAAACACAGCGTCCGGGACGACTGGCTCGCCCGCCACATCGGTCAAGAAAAACCAAAAATCCATGTCAGCCCTTACTGCTCTGATGACCCGCTTTTGCGCTGGAGAAGACAGCTGGCTCGCTCGTAGAAGTAACAGTGCCAGCGATCCGGGCACTTCCGAAGTCCGAGACAGCAATGGCAAACCACGACGTAGCAAACTCAAACGTCGCAATGATAATGAGAGAACGCACGACACAGCGGTCAACGCCGGATTCAGTGGCCCCAAATCCGGTCAACGGAAAAGGCCATTCAAGGCAAACAGAGACGAGTCATCCACCTTAGACAAGATATTGGATCGACCCTGCCAGATTCATGGCAATCCCGATAAGCCAGCCAATCACACCAACAGAAGTTGTTGGGTCTTCAAGCAGGCCAGCAGGCTCAACACCGAACATAAGGGAAAAGACCGCCCAGTGATAGCGATGACGAAGAGATTCACCAACCAAATACCGGGGGTCAGAAGCAATTTCCCCCCGAGGTAAAAACGGTGAACATGGTATACTTGACACACGCCCCTACAGAGGAGCATGAGACATACTCCCTCCAGACTGAGGACCATACTACGTTCCCTCCAGCCGGAGTACAAGTCGGCCTTATTAAGCCATGTACCTTGTCGGCCATAAAGTCGTCAGTCCCCATTCGGCAGGACCGACAAATTATGGAGCTGTACTAGCAGTTCGGCCTCCGCCGTCCACCTCATACACCTGCGAAATCTATACCGGGCGTACATAACTATGCACTTAAAATACCATGGGTGTCGGCGGAGGCATAATACAGACGGGCCTACAAGTACTTCTATAACCCCCTTCTTTTCAATTCTTTTTTGACGACTTTTCCTTTTTTCATTATCCTTTTATCATAGGTGACTCGTAGGCTGGCCATCTCACTGACTCCATCGGAGTTCCGGTTTGTACATTCATCCAAAAGTTACTCCCCTTAAGGAGCCCCTTCATCAAGGAAAGGCGGCGCAGACGTGCGAAAGGAGGTCCAAAACAACTTTTTTAGACCGTACTCTCTATTTTGCGAGCCTGTAAAGTGCCTTCTACCTCAGCCAGGGTGGTGGCGTTATTATATACAAAACAATGGTTGGCTTGTCACTCAAGTTCTAGTGAATATAATTATTCACTTTCCTCTAAAAAATTGTATTTTGCTCCTTGTGTTATTTCACATGCCCCGCCAGGGGCTCGATATGGGAACAAGCTAAATTGCCAACAAGTCCGAACAGCTTTATAGCATACTTCGGCGTCGCGAGTTTGGCCTTATATGCATCAGCTCCGAATCATGTCTTGGGTCAATAGTTGGGTTGCCCGGCTCTTGTGCTTGCTACCTTACATTCTGCTCTATCGGCTAAGGTAGTAAAGGGAGAACTACTGCGATTGTGCTCTAGTTTACCCAGGCGAGCACCTCAGTAGAGAAAGCCGAAAACTGACTGTCATGATGCCGCGAGAGCTGGTCAACCACTCGACGACTTATCGGAATCTTTCGCGATTCCCTCCGTATTACATGAAGGACCTTTCTTTAAGTCATACATGTGAACGCACCACATTGGGATAACAGCGTACATAGCAGGGTTTATATCATAGACCCACCATAAAACTCCTATGGCCAAGTGAAAGTGTTAATGCCCTATAGCCCGGTTGCCTCGTTCACTGCATTGACACCTCCATTCATGGACCAAGACGTTGGGTTAAGAGTGATCATATGCTTTTCCGAACACCCCTGTATTTTCTATGTGGGGGCTGAAGCCGACGACTAGAAAACTTTCAGATTATGCAAACAACGGCTGCACAGGAGGAACCAAAAACTTTTAAGCAAAAATCATAATATTATCATCATACTATCTTTTACAATTCAATACATTTCATTCAAATATCATATCTTTCGAGCACTGGCCCTCTATCAAGCGGGCACCCTTTAAGACATCCTCGAAATAATGTTCGGGTGCGTGATGATCCTTACCCTTGGGGGGACTCCTCACTGCAATGTCAGTGGCCTTCATCTTGGCCCAGTATGTTTTGACACGGGCAAAGGCCATCCGTGCACCTTCAATGCACGTTGAACGCTTAATGACGTCGATACGCGGCACCGCATCCACAAGCCGCTACACCAAACCGAAGTAACTATTCGGAATGGGCTCAGTAGGCCATAGCTGGACTATGACGTCCTTCATGGTGGAACCAGATATCCTATGGAGCTCGGCCCACTGGGCCATCTGTTCATTTAGTAACAACTGACGCTTTGGCGCACCGAACTATGACCAAAAAAGCTTCTCTGTGGCACACCCTTCCTGCACTTGGTAAAACTACGACGCATCGGAGGCACTCTTTGGTAGGTCCAAAAAGGTGTCCGGAGAACTCCACATTTGGTTAAGCGGGGAATACTTCGGATCTTCGAACTTCGTCTGTAACAAGAAAGGCTTACCAGCCACTATCTCCCCAGCTTGCCGGATCTCTTCCAGAGCCGCTCTAGACTCAGGCCTCGCTTGTTTCGCCTCTTGTAAGGCCTTGTCGAGATCGGCCGCTTTGGCCTTGTTATCCTTCTCAAGGAATTCGCACTGGATGGTGGCCTCCTCCAGCTTGCGCGCAATGGTAGTAATTCTTTCCTCACATAGGCGCCGAACAGCCTGTTCGGTTTTTAACTCTTTAGCCGCCTTATGGGCAGCCAAATTACTCATCTGGGTTCATTCCTTGGCAAGGAAAAGCTAAGCACGAAGGGCCTCCACCGCAGCAGCACCATCTGTAGTGATGCATGTCTCGGTATACAATTCCAACTTCATGCTCAGATTATCATGCATAAATATACTGGCTGACACGAAAACATACCTTGCGCCTCGTCAAGACGCCTGTTGATCAGCGTGATGTCATCACCCACCTCATCAATCTTCCGCTGCAGATCCGCAACCTCCGCGGATCGGGCAGTTGTAGGGGAGGTAATAGCCTATGTTCCAAACAGTTAGATTATTCCCTGGATAACTATTTTTGATCCTCCGAATCCCGCGCACCCTCAAGAACTT